>NC_056739.1:869580838-869620838 GCF_019279795.1 Protopterus annectens | reverse complement strand
CTGGCTCTGACATTTCCTTCTTGTTCTGCATACTAATCAGAAGACTGAGCATCCCCATTTATTGAAACATTTTCCATAGTTTGTTATGATTAACACCATCAACGGCTTTAGAGTAGTCAATAAAGCAGAAGTAAACACTTTTCCTGAACTCCCTTGCTTTCTCCATTACCCAGCAGATGTTGGCAGTTTGATTGTTGGTGTCTCTGTCCCTTCCAAATCCTACTTGTACCTCTGGCAGTTCTCAGTCCTTATATCATGGGAGTCTAGCTTGCAAGATCTTGAGCATTATCTTGCTGGCATGTGAAACAAGTGCATTTGTTCAACAGTTTCAATATCCTTTAGTACTGTACATTTTTAGAATTGGAATATAAATCGACCATTTCCAGCTTTGATTATTTTCAATTTGATGGCCTTGTTTTCAAAATTTGTTAGCAAATTTGAAGAATAACAGTGGTAGCAACAGTTTTTAGGATGTAAAAACTCTATTTGGAATTTTGTCACTTTTTACAGCCTAGTTATTTGCAAATATTGCAAAGGTCCATATAATTTTACCATCCAGGTTGTCTGCTCTAGGTCTGAGACCATGCCATAGTTTGTATCACTGATGTTAGGATTGTTCTGACATAGTTTATCTGTGCACTCCAGTCACTTCTTCTTAATATTGTCTGCTTATGTTAGGTCCCTCCAACTTTTCTCTTTTGACATGTTCATTTTGACCTGCAAGTTTCCCTTAATATCACCAATCCCCTAGAAGAGATCTCTTATCTTTCCTATTTTGTTTCTTCTTCCAGTTCTTTATTTTTTCTTCTTTATTTAATATTTGTTAACCGGGAAAGTCTGACTTGGAACTAAGCCAGTTTTCAACAGAGGCCTGGGGAGAAATGCTCCAAACCCATGTCTTTATAATGTGGGAGGAAACCGGAGCACCCAGAGGATACCCACACGAATGCAGAGAGGACATGCAGTCTCCACACAGAAGGCCAAGAATCAAACTGGAGAACCTCTTGCTGTTAGGTGACAACGCTACCACTGCACCATTGTGCCGTACTTTATACTGATTATTTAAGTATACCCCTTTATCTCTGCTTGCTATCCTGTGAATCTCTTCATTCATTTTTGCATATTTTCCTATCTATATTGCATTTTGCTTTCCTTCTTTCCTGAGCCACTTGCAAATCATCCAGACAGCCATTTTATCTTATATTAATCTTTTTTATTTTTAAATAGTTTTGATGCCACCTCCTAGATAGTACCTAAAACTTCTTAATCCATAGTTCTTTCTTCCAAATCAAAACAGCAGAAGATCTGATGCTTATCTAACATAATATGACCCATTCCAATCCATTTTAGTTCACTAATTCACAATGTATTAGTATTTATTCTCATCATCTTGTCCTTAACCACATTAAGTTTAACTTGTTTCATAGTTCTTACATTCCAGGTTCCAAAGATGTAAAGTTCTTTGTAGCATCACACTTTCCCTTTGTCTATGAGCACCATGGCAGATGGACACCCTTTTGGCTTTACTTCATTCTGCATCATTAGTACTAGTAACACTCCTACTTGTCCTCTAATCTCCCCAGTTATACGCTCAACACTTTCACACCTGTAGATCCCATCTTCTGACGTCATTTCAATATATATATCATTATTTTTGTCCTCAGGATTTTTTTGAAAAATACTTCAGTACCTTGCCTTTACCATCTCCGGTAGACTATCTTTAATGTCTTCTGTCTGCCCAGACCTGCTATGCTTAGGTGGCTTTACACAGTATAGCTCATGACTTCCTGTGTATTAAGAGCTGCAAAAAAGGCTGTATGCTAGAGTGTACAACCAACAAAGCCAAACTATTTATCTGTATTCATATTGCTGCTACATAGTTAACTAACAGACGTACCCTGTTCCCATTATTTTATTACCACACTATATAACCATAAGTTACACTAAACGACTGTGTCGTAATCATAACTTAATTTCATAGTCTTTCTGTCTAGTTAATAGAACTGTGCCCCTTTATTTTTTCCATCCGTTATCCTTTCTGATGTAACAGTTCTTAGCTATGCAAAAAAATGTTGTATTAAGTTTGTGTATGTGTTATTTGTTACACATGGAACTTGAGCTAGAATACATTAAGTTTATGTATGTGTTAATTGTTACGAATGGAACTTGAGCCAAAATAATATTCTGTTTTGTAACTGCATAATAATAAACTATATTGCTATATTAAGGTTTGAGTCAGGGCTGAAAGAGCCTTTGGACCTGATTAATAAATTATAATCAAAACAAAAATAGAGGAAGTAAAGGCAACTCTGTGATATCTGTTGAGGAACGTAGTTAATGACTCAAAACTCTGTATATTCTTTATAATAGTCTTTGCTGACATTACTTGCAGGTAGAATAACTGCAATAGTTCCTTAAATGTTACTGTATACTCCACTATGTATCTTTAAGAGTAAGATTCCTAAGTGTCAAAGTCATCTGCTTGTTGAAATGGCTATACCTGCGTATTAACCGTTCTTATATTTACTAATGTTTTATTTATATTGTATTCACTGTCATTTTTATTTATTTATTTGACATTTGTTAACTTGGTTGGTCCAACTGAGCTAACAGCCCATTTTCAGTGCAGACCTGAGGAGAATACCTCCAAATACTAACAATTATATATGAAATACAGAAAAAAAACTTGCTACAGTATAACAAGATAATATGAACATTATTTACAAATAATTACATATGAATAAGAAAAACAACTTGTCACAGTGGAGTACATTGGCATAAAAAGAATACAATGTGGTTGCAGATAAGAGAGATATAGGAAATGATAGAGTGTGGTATTAGATAAATAAGATGTAGAACAAATCGATAGAGAGGGAGAGCAGTGTTAGCATAGGCATGGAACAAGGGAAGATGTTAGAGAAGATAGTTAAAATTAATGAGGTAAGTATATGCATATTTAAATGATATGTAGTATCTTAGCTTTAGGAAATGAAGAGGAAAAACAGTGTGAATGAGTCTAATATTCCTGTGTCAAAGAGGCTGGGGGATAGGGGGAGTGGCAGATCAGGTAGGATCCTGACAGGGGCAGGTTCTTATGTTACATAGGAGTTGTTTTAGCTCTTTTTTGAAGTGTATGGGGTGGGAGATGGTTCTTATGTAAGAGAGGAGTTTATTCCATGCTTGAGGTACAAAGTATTTGTATAGCAGTTTTCCAATGTTTTTATTAGGTTTATGGATGTCAAGGAGATGTTGATTGGATGTATGAAGAGGATAGGTAGGAGTGTAATAGGATACAAGGGAGGAGAGAGAGGGGCAGGATGTAGGTTTGTATAGAATGGAGTGTATGAATTGTAATTGAGACAGTTGATACAGTTGTAGTTGTTGGGAAATTCTTGTTATTAAAGTGAATTGAGATCAGGGCAGTGATGCGAATTAGATGGTGAGTTAGTAGCAAATCTAGCTATTTTATGGTAAGTTTGTTCTAGCTTGGATAAAAGTTTAGATTAGATGTTAGTGAGGAGTGGGGCAACACAGAGAAGGGAGGGAAGGAGGAGTGTCTGAGCAAGGTTGTGTTTAGTACCAGTTGTAAGAAATTTCCTATTTCTATATAGCAGACCTAGTTTTTGATGGGTTTTCTTAGTACTGTGTTGAATATGCAAGTTAAATTTCAGTTCATCATCAATAGTGGTTCCTAACAGCTTATGTGTCATTCTGCTTTAATGGTAGCCTTGTCTAGGGATGTAATGAAAAAGGTTGATTTGTAGTGAGCTAGAGGTCGAGGAAGGAAAAGTAGAAGTATTTTTTTTTTTTAGGATTAAGGATAAATTGGTTGTTGGAGAGCCATTTTTCAATGGACAGGAAAAAGTCTGGGGTCTTTGCATGGAGTTAAGAGATATTATCAGAGATTGAGATGAGAGTAGAATCGTTGGCATATTGAATAAGGGAGGACTGTTTGGAATCAGTATGGAGGTCATTGGTGAAGATATTAAACAGAAGGTTGCCAAGGATGGAGCCCTGGGGGACTCCAGTTTTGATGGGTAGGAAGGGGGAGCAAGAAGTGAGCCATCTGATTGATTGATGCCTATTTGAGAGGTAACTTGCAAACCAACTGACTGAGGGTTTGGAGAGACTGAGACAGAGAAGTTTGGATAAAAGTAGAGAGTGTGAGACTGTGTCAAATGCTTTTGAAAGGTCAAGAAAAAGGCAGGATACTAGTTCATTGTTGTCTCTGGCTTCAGCTACAGTGTGAGTAAAAGATAGATGTGCAGTGGATGTACTGTGATTTGGTTGGAAGCCATGTTGAGTGGGAGTTAGTAGGTTTTCCTGGAGAAGAAAGTTCATAAGCTGAGTGTGGATGCATTTCTCAAGTATATTTGAGAGAGGGGAAAGTATGGCTATGGGTCTTTAATTGGATGGGTCAATAGAATTTCCACCTTTATGTAATGGGACAACATAAAATAATTTCCAAATATTGGGGACTGTAGCTTCTTGAATGGAACAATTGATTAACAAAGATATAGGATAGGCTATGGTGTCAGCAGCAAGTTTGAGGAAGATGGGAGGTAGGTAGGTAGAACCGGAATCACCACTCCAAGTGGCGTTGCTTAATTCTTTTTCCTGTAGTTCTTCTTATACATCCTTTTTGCTATCAGCTGTTGGCTGCCAGATACAGTAATTTATTTTGACAGTTGTTAACCAGGTAAGAGGGCAGAAACAGTAGCTTTTCCAGTCATGGCATGGACTATTTGTCAGAAAGTTGTTAACCAAGGAATTAAAGATTTACTTGCCCATGGCTGTATGTGTGTGTGTGTGTGTGTGTGTGTGTGTGTGTGTGTGTGTGTGTGTGTGTGTGTGTGTGTGTGTGTGTGTGTATGGATGTAGTTTGAAATATCAAAATCCAGAAATAACAAACATTAAAATACTGATCTCAAAGAATTAGAATTTAGAATAATAAAAAAAGTATTTTTCGGTGGGCAAGTCCTCCCTACAATCCACTGCTGATTTTATATATATATATATATATATATATATATATATATATATATATATATATATATATATATATAGCAGGGAAAGGGAATGGGAAAATACTTCCTCCCTGCAAAATAATGCTGGCAAAAGCAATCATATCACTATTCGATCAGATCTGCTAGTATGAAAAATGTTTGATATTACAAATATTCGACTGTGTGTGTGTGTGTGTGTGTGTGTGTGTGTGTGTGTGTGTGTATATATATATATATATATATATATATGTATATATATATATATATATATATATATATATATATATATATATATATAAATAGATAGACATGCACATGCACAAGCACACATATACACACACATACAAAACTTACAATTTATGTGGAATATCTTTAGAAACTCAGTAAAACAATTTCTGTTGTAAGATGTATATAAAATGGTATAGAAATAGTAAAAAAAGACTGAGTTGAAAAAGAGTTCTCATATAGATAGAAAAGTTATTTAAACAAATTACTATTATTGTATAACAATTAGTACAGGTAATAATGGAATAATAAAATTAATTTGTAAAGTTAATTTGTTGTTAATGTAAAAGAATGCTGCTTAGATGCTGTTATTCATACACATGACATTGAACTGCTGCATAGTTGGTGAAAAATACTATTTACATTGAACTGCTGCAGTCTCATTAGCAGCGCTTAATGGTTGTTCTCAGTTTGGTTTTTCAGTCATACTAGCCACTACTCACATATGTTTTATCATGTTAATTGCTAACTTTTGAACCAGCAACCACACTACAGTGTGTATACGGGTTATAAATGATTGTAATTTTTTTTTTGCTTTGTTTCTGTACTTGGTCTTATTGCTTGCACTAATTCTGCTGGATTTTCTCTCACCATTTTTTAGTAATGTCGTCTTTTGTAGTGTCTCTACCCTCTGCAGTGTGTGATGCCACCCCTCTAGTGGTTTTACCCTCCTATCAAACAGCACATGGTTTCGCCACCATAGCGTGAGAAAGGTGATCCACTTGAGTCATACTGCTATACGTCTCAATTATACTAAGTAATTACACTGTCCTACTGGCTAGCTAATAGGGAACATGCCGCTAGGGACCCTGGGGCACCTCTAATGAGAGTCTCTGTTCTGCCCTTCACATGTTATTTCTCCACCCTTAACCATCCTAAATATAGAGAACATAAGTAAAAAACCTGAGACAATAATTTAGGCAGCCCTGCCTAAATTATTGTCTCAGTTTTTTTACTTATGTTCTCTATGTTTAGGATTGTTAAGGATGGAGAACATAAGTAAAAAAACTCGGACAATAATTTAGGCAGCCCTGCCCGGCTTCACAAAGTAATCTAGCTGCATTCGTAAACTGGTATACTTAACTCTATTCCCCCAGTCTATTCACTCAGTTACTGTCATTGCCCCGGTTTCTACCTCTTCCTTATAGTTTTCTATTCTCTCCCTATCATACTTCACTTGCCTACTGATTCCAATCTAAGTTTATTTTTCTGACAAACAGGTCTGATGGAAACCTGGCGCATCCCACTCTGTTTACCCTCCTCTTCGCTCCAGGCTCACTCTGCTCCCCTACCCTACCCCCATTCCCACCCTCCCCCACCTTCCCCAGATTTATACTTCTCTAGCCACACCACTTAGACCTCACATCCACTCACATCATTTCACCCACACACAACTAGCTTACATTAATTAGATGCACCTCTCCCACTACCTTTCTATACCAAGTTACATCCACTCATAAACTTCTACTCAACCAAAATGTCTACTACTATATCCCCTCCCAAAACTAACAATGGCAAAAACATCCACTGCTACTCCTAACTCTAGCAGCACATAGTACCTCTTACCACTCCAACCTACATATGTCTCTCCCCTCCCACCAACCAACCTACACTCGCACCAGCAAACATCCCTATATGCAGCTCCATCTTCAATAGCACACCCCTACTCCACTTTAAAGTCATTCTTCTCCCTCACCCTAACATTTCCAGGATCTCTCTGCACTATAATAAACACTTACTCAAATCCTTCAAAACTATAGTCAGCATTGCCTACAAACTATCTCTTAGTGGAGACATGCACCCTAACCCAAGCCCATCCTTTGTTCCATTTAGCCTATCCCCACAAGCCAACATACAGACTCAAACACATCAAACTAGAACAATCCCTCCTAAAAATAAATCTGATATCCTTCTACTAAATATCAAGATAAGAAGTATCAACAACAAAGTCCATGAATTGCATGCTAACCTTGCCCTATGCTCCCCTAAGGTTGCCAACTTTTCATGTGAAAAATTCTGGACATGTACTTGAAAGCAAAATGCGGTACCCCCCACGCATGTGCCCCCCCACACACACACATGCGGTATCCCTACACACACACGCAGCCATTCCGCTGTCCCATTACTTGGCTATCTCTCCATTTCTCCCCAGTTGCCATAAATACTGTTCAAAACTCTGTGTGCATACTGTTTTCTGCTTTATTTCTACAATGATTACAGATATTTGGATTTAATGTAAAACTTTTATTTCGAATTTTACAGCACAAACACTAATAAACATTTGTTAAACAAACAATACAGTCTCTCATAAACAGACATAGCTTTAATACTTCTTTGCCTTTAAAACTCGCATTCACTGAAACAGCATTGAAACCTACATTCAAAGAAAATGCATCTGGCCAGTGGTGGATTAAGTTTACTTTTGGGTTTTTTCAAATCATTGGCTCCTTGCACACATTTTTAAAGCCATGCAAATGTTCTTTGATTCATCTTCCTGATTGTATTACATAATACATAATAATAACTAGCAGACATGAATTAGTTGCCATCACAACTTTAAGACTGGTACGCTCATGCTCATGTAGAATCTCTAATGAAACAAAACTGGCATATTACTGATATACTTAAATAGCAGAATTGCTCTAATCATAATAATGTCAAGTTATATGGAACTGCTCCAGTGTAAGGAAGGAGTTAATATGGGTGCTAGTAGCTGCTGAAGAGGGGAAGGGACAGAGGGCAAGAGGAGCACTTACTGATTTAAAAAGCATAGCATTTTTAAGCTATTTGCTACCATAACAGAAGCCTATAACTGATAGAAGCTGTATAGTGTCAGTACGAGATTAATTAACAATGACAACAGCATAGAAATTTCATGCAAAAATGCAAGTAAAGGTAGTGCTGAACCTGGTTGTTGTATTATCCAGTAGCATCAGTGATGAGATTAGCACAGCATGGCATTTGAAACCATCCATTGCATTAGCCTATATCATGGTCTGCTGCTGAAAGAGGTTTATAAAGCCTTCCTCAGTAAATTGTGGGTTTGAGTGAGCCAATCTTAATATCATCATTGACAATTTGGAATAAGGCAATTAATCCAGGCAGAAATGTTTAACACAGAGTGCATCTTTGCAAAAACTAACTAAAATTCCCAGGAGCACACAACTGAGAGACCTGAATAAGCTGCAGCCTAGTGATGGAGATAAGCTAAAATTTCAGGCTGTACTATGATCATAGATATTAAAAGCACTTTTTTGTTAGGCTGCCCATCACCTGAACCATTACATACTTGGTAGAAATGACTTGCAGCAAAAATACACTTTGTACTGTGCAGATCTATATTCCTCTTATGAGGTCTGTTAACAACCAGTGCCAAACTGCAGCAACACAAGCTTTCTGAAACATTGGATTTACGAGTAAGAGTAACGATATACTCCTGGATGATGATATAAAAATTTACTCCTGGAATAAAAAGGATTTTTTGCAAATATATTTTGAACATTAGTCACACCTGGCCTTGTGTGCAGATGTTCAATACTCACAGCCAGAAAACAGATACTGTGGCCTTCTGCCAGGTCTTCTAAAGAAGTTTACAATAAAAAAATCAGGGAATTCAGATAGAATTTTGGGGAGACACACTTATTAATGCCATTCCAACTCCAAATATTTGAATGCATTTCACTTCTAAAGTACATGTCAGAACAATGTTTGCATTGGTAGATAGAGTCCAGTGCTCTCATACACACCCTGTATGCAGTAACAGAAATGTTGTCTTGAATGGTGAAAGAAAATTGTTTTTTACTTCTGGTCTAATAAGAACTTAGTGCACATATATATTATGAATATGACTTTTGCACTGCCTTGTGAGAAATGGTCACCTACCCCCCAAGTAAAAACTGGGTATATTGCCAGGCTGTGGCAACACAATCCTCTAAAATGTTGGATATGTTAACCGTATGAAAATGGCCATATGTTAGTTCCCTTAAACCAATTCACACTAAATATCCAGAGAGTTCTAATAGGGTACTTGAGTACAAAACACCCACATACATACTGTCCCAGATGACTATGCATTCCCCTTTAGAGAGGGTACATCAGATGTGACAGTGAAGTCTTCACATAAATAAGATAGCCATATTGCTCTTTGACAGACACTGCTGCCCAACAAGCCTCATCAGTAATCAGGCAGAAGTAATGTTATTGGTGCTCTTTTCATATATCAACTACCCCTCAAAAAATGGTAGATACTTTTCTGTTCACTTCTGATTTCTCATTGATAAGCGAATGAAAACATATGGCTAACATTCAACTTGCAGCTTTTAGACCCCCCCCCACACACACACATACACTGCCCTCAACAAGCCTTATTATTTCTGACAGTGATGATGTGATGACAGTAACAGCACCACTTATTAGACTGTGTGTTCAATTTATAGTTGTAAACATTTTGCCAATAAGCATTGAAACAAAACAGATGAAACAATAATGACAAAACTGCCCAATTCAGAACATTTCAACCATAAATGACCACTCATACTTCTGTCATTAAAATCCACCAATATCAGTCAATATTCACAATCTCTGCAGAAGTAAAACGTCATCTAAATAATTCCACATTAAAGAGATCTGCAACTAATGAAAAGTTGCTGCTACAAACAATTTTATATTTCAATGTTTCATCTACAAATCAATGCATGTTGCCTTGAAGAATTAATTGCCTATATTACGTTAAAAAAATGGTAAGCTGGTAATATTGCAATAGGTAATGGATGGAAAACTGAAAACAGGTTCATAGTTACTAGGCATCATAGGAGGACATACTCAGGACTGCAGCACCCTACCCCATTAAAATACAACACAGTTTGAGCTTGAGCAATCCATCTATATGCTGTGGGAGTAGAGCCCACACCCACAGCCTTCTAGATCAATATACAAGTATGCTTTGAACAGAGGAGTCTTACCTCAGTTCAAGGTTAAAGCTGAGGGGAAAAAAAAACGGAACTTGCATGTGCCACAGTTGGATTAGGGAAAACTCAGAGCAAACAATAGCCGGACTCGTGCTTTGCCTGGGGCTTTTCAGCATACAGTCCATGCATCTTCTTTATAATTCAAATTCCGCACATGCGGAAGACAGTAGACAGATGTAAACAACAGTCGCAAAGACACTGTTTTCATCTTCTGCATCCGGACATAAAGGGTGTTCTTAAAGAAAAACTCCCCTATAAAAAAAAAAAGGCAATTTTTTTTTAAATTAAAAGAAAATGTGCACAGTGCACCATTCTTTCTAGACAACACAGGCATTTTCCATTCTTCTGGACAATGTCCTTTAATTCTGGACAGTCTGGAAGAATTCTGGACGGTTGGCAACCCTATGCTCCCCAGATATTGTACTTCTCACCAAAACTTGTCTAAAACTGGCTACATCCAGCAATGAAATAATACCACCAGGATATAATATTATACTTATAGACAGAATTGGTAAAAGGGGAGGAGGCATTGCCCTACTCTTTAAAAAACACCTCTCCATAGATCCTGTAGATGACCAAACACTAAACCTTAACAAAACTGAAGTTTTATCTGCCAAACTAAGCTTAAATACCAGAAAACACACACATATGTGGGTCTAGGACTATTGACTGAAACCACATTTCACTGAAATGACAAATCACCGAAAGCTCAATTCACTGAAACTCAATTCACTGAAACAAATTTCAGTGAAAGTTATATATGGCCTTTTCCCCACTGTTGTGCGACCCTGGAGTTAGTATATATAGTAAGGGGGGGGGGTGTCGTGGGCACCACCCCCCACATATTTTGGATATACAATAAATTCAGAAAAAGTAATTTATTGGAATTGCAAGTAGATATGTATATAGTTAAAAATATTTAAAATAGGTGGGGGGGGCTACACCCCCCCAGAGCCACCGATGTGGGGGGTGGTGCCCCCCACACCCCCCTTACTATATATACTAACTTCAGGGTCACACAGCAGTGGGAAAAAGGTCATATATAACTTTTCAGTGAAATGTGTTTCAGTGAATTGTGTTTTCAGTGAAATGAGCTTTCAGTGAATTGTGCACAGTCAAATGTGTTTCAGTGTAATGTGCTTTCAGTGAATAGTCCTAGACCCATATATATATATATATATATATATATATATAGAGAGAGAGAGAGAGAGAGAGTTGGCCTCTATATGCCACAAGCATTAGAAAACACACTGCACAAGTGTAGTAGGGCATTACCACAGGAAACAATTATTATGGACAATTTCAATGTAGACTGGTTAGACTGCAACTCCCCAAACCCCAAAACTGCAAAAACCTGCATGGCTTCAAACAGCTTATCCAGTCACCCACTAGGTTTAACAAACCATCCAAGAAACAATCCTCAGTAGACTGGATACTTGTAAATAGACCAGCACTGTATTCCTATTCTGGCTGTCTAACAGATAGCCTGTTTACTCAAAAACAAACCACTCCTCCCAAGCAAACAACATTTAAATAAATAAGGAACAAGAAACACCTGAACTCAGTTAACCTTATAGATATACTCAAACATTGCAATTGAACACCTCTAAAACTTCTACTACTACAAGAAGCAATTGATTACTTTAATTCTACGTTCCTATCCATGCTAAATTCTCAGGCACCCACCAGAAATATACGTGTCAAATCAAATTATGCCCCATGGTTAACAAACGAAAAACATTCACTACTTAAATCTAGAGACAAGGATTGGGTAACATGGCACAAATCTAAATCCCAACCAGCTCTCCAAAACTACCAGGAACTTAGAAATAAGGGAAAATGGCAAATCAAATAAGACAAAATAAATCACTACTCAGTCATACAGTCTAAACACCATAATAACCCACAAAAGATCTGGTCAGCAATAAACAATATATTTCTACCAGGTAAAGACAGGACACCCTCTTATTCCAGTACTAACACTTCCGACAATATTGGCATTCAATTAAGCACATATTTTACCAAAACTATATTAACTGTGTCCAACAATCAAAACCCCTCACCTATTGCAGTTATCACAATTTCTCCCAATATTAAATCCTCCTACTCTCTGAAACTTGTATCCACAGATACTATCAAAAGATTGCTTAAAAAACTAAAATGGACCACATTAACTGCAGATAAATTACCCTCCAATTTCCTAAGGTTAACAGCAGATGGTATAGCATATCCTGTATCAATTCTTATCAATAGATCTATTATAAAACAGCAAGTTCCTCCCATCTGGAAAACCTCCCACATAATACCCCTCCACAAAGGTGGTTCTTCAACAGAACTCACTAACTACTGACCCATAACAATATTATCCCCACTATCCAAAATTCTAGAGAGGGTCATTCACATACAAGTTTCTGAATATCTACAGGATACAACCTATTAACCAACACCCAACACGGCTTTCGAGTATTCCATAGAACATTAACCATTCTAGTGACTTTCACCAACGCAACTACCACAGGAGCACAACAATTACGTATCTTCTACTTTCCTGGACCTATCAAAAGCCTTTGATATGGTTTCCCATAGTAAGCTTCTAAGCACTCTCTCAGAACTAAATTTCTGCCAAGCCACTTTGGCCTTGTTCCAGAATTATCTTACTGGACACCAGCAAATAGTCTCTTGGCAACAAACCTTATCTCCCCTTCTACCTAGGTGTTCCCCAAGGCTCAATTTTAGGTCCACTTCTGTTTTCAATATTTACAAATAACCAATTTACTTCAATCCCAGAAGCATTTCTCATTCAATACGCAGATGATTTGACGGTAGTCTGTGCAGCTCCCACTATCCAAGAGCTACATAGCTTAACACAACAATCTTTCTCAGCATTCGAGACTTGGCTTACCAGTACACGACTACTCCTAAACCCCCAAAAAACAAGCTTTTGATTTTCCATCCTATTAAAACCAATCTCATCCACCAACACTTTCAACATCATTTCACCATCATCTCCCCATCTCTACACACCAAACTATTAGGAGTTGAAATTGACTGCAACTTAAAGTTTGACATGCACATCTCACAAACAGTCAAAAAAGTACATACAAAACTATGAACATTGTATAAGAATAAACACTACTTCACAAAAAAATACAAAAGCTACTATTGCCCAATCCCACCTAATCTCTACCCTTCTGTATACAGCTCCTATACTTAGAAATGTAAGAAAATCAGAGCTGGCAAAACTTGAATCCTGTTACTACAAAATTGCCAGGTTCGCCACAAACTCGCCAGCCAGAGCTCACCACTGCACAACACTCAGGGAACTCAACTGGCTAGAACTCCCCCACCTTCTTCAGTACGTCCAGTTAACCATGGCCCATAATATACTATATGAACCTGAGAAAATACTCGCTTTTGCAACCCTGTGCTACCAACAGAACTCTATGTTCCACTAATAAACACCACATAAAAATCAACCCCTCCAAAAACCAAGCAGGTGATTCCCTCTTCTCAAATTATACTGGCAAAATCTGGAATGCATTACCAGGAAACATTACATCTATTCTGTCACTAACTCAGTTTAGAGTAGCACTAAAAATGACTTACTAAATAAATAGCTATGTCCTTGCTCCGCTCCAGACTAATATTCCTCTTTTAATGCTATTACCCTTGCTCTTAGTCCAAATGAATCACTTCCTTCTATCCATTCTGCCCTATACATCACTGCACACTGACTATTCACTATGGTAGTGCTAAGGTTATTTTTTTGACATTTCTACTGGTCTCTTTACTTATTACATAGATCCTTATACTGTGTGTTATCTCGTTCTTTATTGATTTGAAATCCCTTGCATGTCAGTCTCTCTAGTTACTCACTCACAAATGTATAATTGATAAAATGCCTCATTACTCATTACTTTAACATGCTCTAGTTCAAATAATTAAGTAATGTAGTCATTGCTTTGTATAGATGAATTTATAAATTCTTTTAACCAAAGTTCTTTTGTATTTGTATAATGCTGATTTTTTTGTATGTCTGTATTATTGTTTCAATGTGAAGCTTTTCTCCCTGAACATTCACTGAAAAAGGATGTGTCCAGTCGGACTTTCCCAGTAAACAAATGTAAGATAAAATAAAATAAAATAAAATAAATAAATAAAATAAAGTGTTTGCACTGGGTAGAATAGGGGGTGTAATTGGAAGAATTCTTAAATTGGGACTGCAATACTTATTCTGTATCAAAGCAGTGGCATTGAAAATTTTCTGAGAGATCCTCATGATTGTGCAAAGTTACTGAGTGTTATATTTTTGGTTATCTATACTTACAATGTATGTTTAGCCACCATTTGACTTAATTCATGATTTTGCTTTCCAAAAGATATTCTTCTTTACTGACAGGAAGTACTTTGCAGGTTGTAAAGTACTGACATCTGTGAAACTTGTATTAGCAATGCTTTTTTAAGATTGAGCCACATATTTGGGATGGCATATTAACTAAATTACTACTACTTTTATCTACTTTAAAATAGGTAGGTTTACTGTCTCTCAAAATTAATTAGACTGGGGGTTAGCATAATAGTTAAAGTATTTACCTCACACACATGATTAAGGGTTTGATTCTCACCTTTAAAGGAAAATTGGCCAGGCTTAAAATGCCCTGTATAGGCAGCCAGCCCAGTATTTACATATGAACTTATAAGATGCAGAATTAGATAGAGGTAGAACTGGTTCAGTGTAATTTCTTGGTGTTACCTATGAAAAATAAGATTATGTCAGCCATATTATTATTTTCTTTAGAAGTAAAATGTTTAATTATACCTGTAGAGCAGATAAAGTTACATCAGCTGAGATGCTGTCGCAGCCATTGAAGAAAATTATACTACACATGTAAGGACTTAATTTGTTCAAAGATGATACAGTAAGTAAATGGGCTAATGTGCAAACTACCATCATTAGTTTAATGTCCAGAAACTTTATTTTAATATTTATTACATTTATAACCATTCCGTCTGAACTGCAATTGTTTAGAACAACTCCTGCATTTAAACATAGTAAGAGGTCAGGGTGGTGCAGCGGTTAGCGTTGTCACCTCACAGCAAGAGGTTCTCCTGTTCGATTCTTGGATGGAGTGCCTTCTGTGTGGAGTCTGCATGTCCTCCCCATGGTCAAGTGACATTTAAAGACATGCAAGTAGGTGTGTGCATGAATGGGTGTGCCTTCCTTAAAGGTTGGGTGTCAGGCTGGCAACTCGGCAATGTAAAAATCCACTGCCAATCATTAGCGGACTGGAGTTCCACTGTGGCGACCCCTAACCAGGAAAAGCCGAAAGACATTACTTTTAATAGTCATTCTACTCAGCAGAAGTAAATACTATAATATCAGAAAACATGAGCCAATTATGAAAATCATACATTTGTTCTGAAATAATTTATAGTATATTATTAGTTGAATGGAACGGTGGTGCAACTATTAGTGTTACTACCTTCCAGTACTTATTCTCCAGTTTGTTTCTTGGCTGGGTTGCCAACTCTGTGGAGTCTGTACCCCTTCTCTTTATCTGCAGAGGTGTTTGTTGGGGATCATGCTTCCTCTTTCATCCCAATGACATGGTGCAGCTAAATTGGCAATCCCCCAAAATGATGATAGGGGTGTGTGTGTATGTGTGTGTGTGCGTGCTGTGTTCTGTCTGTGTTGTGTTGGTCCGCGATTCAGGATTAGTTTTCTATGCCTTTCACCTACCGATTGTTGTAACAGGCTGTGGTTTCCCTCATGTGAATTAAGCAGGTTGTGATGATGTGAGGTATTGCCAGCTATGCAAGCAGAAGTAGGGCAGTGGATGTGTAACATATGCCAGCACAGCTAGCTGGAATTTAGTAAAGAATTATATGTTATTTCAATATCAAACTGATTCATACAGATGCTTGTGTTGAAAATGTATTTGTAAAGTTGCTTGTGTTAAAACTGTATCAACTCTGTGTCCTGCTGGACAGAGGAAGACATATACATATATTAGGGTCTATATTAGATCAGCGAACGCTTAAAAAACCAAACGCTGATTGATCGAACTTATGTAAGCGAAAGCTTACAATCTCGGGGAAAAAAAATCACTGATCCAAAACACATACACACAACACAAGTACACCAAACAAACAGCAATCCACACACATACACCTAAAATCTGACACCTAACCCTACACTAAACTACACACACACCACTAACTATCCACTTACCTTAACCCAAACCCTAACCCTAAGGTCCATCACTATCGCACACTCACCTCACTCGCTCCCTAACCCTAACTCACCTAACCCTCATATCCATACAATCACACACATACCTAACCCGCGCCCTAACCCTAACTCACCTAACCCACCCCAACACTCACATCCACACAATTGCACACTTATTTGAATCTGACCCGTAACTTTCCACCACAGCACTGAAAATACCGAAGCAACAGAAACGGACAACCAAATTCTTTCCCTAGGAAAAAAATTGGGTTTCTGTTGCTTTGATATTTTAAACATTTGTTTAAATAAGTTCGATCAATCAGTGTTCGCTTTTTTAAGCGTTCGCTGATCTAATATAGACCCCATGTATTACTGTAACTCTTGAAATGTATATATTGTAACAGAGGATACTGGAAGAGAGGAGGTTAATCTTAATCCACCTGACTTTGAAAAATAGTAAGAAATTAAATTACATAACTTAGGTCATAAAGATTGTATCTTACAGTTCTCAATGCAGCCAGAGACACAAAGTCTGTACTAGAAAGCTTTCTGCATTGTCTTTGGGATGAACTATTTGCTACTCTGGAAGGGTGGAAGTTTGAAATGAGTTTATCACTTCCAGGAACTGTAGCAGATCTTAACAAGGCTGTGTGTGTGTGTGTGTGTGTGTGTGTGTGTGTGTGTGTGTGTGTGTGTGTGTGTGTGTGTGTGTGTGTGTGTGTGTGCATGTGCGCGTGTCTGAGTGTGTGTGCATTACTGACACATATGTGATAAATCCTGGCAGTTCTATCAATGGGAGGGGTTGCTTGGGAACCAAAAGTCAAATGACCAGATGTATGTGATGTCATTCTGTAATCCATTACTAAAATAATGTTTAATACCAGGTAAGACTGAAGTCTTAGTGCTCTCTGTTCTTGAAACCTGACAAGGAAGGACTGCTCACCTACTTCATCTTGCCTTGCTCTAGTAAGTGACCAGGGAATAGTAATTCTATAGATCAGTCAGGAAAATATAGTGAGATCAGTAATGTACTGTTTTTCTATATCTGTGTGAATCTATTCGTCTATGTTATTTTATTATTTCCTGTGACTGAAACTTTGATGTTTATTGTAAATTTTCATGTTCTGTTCTTATTTATTATTAAATATATTTAAAGTTTTCATTGTGGTTGGTCTTTTAGAGAATATTTTAATCTCTGACAGTATATATATATATATATATATATATATATATATATATATATATACACACACATACACAGCTGTGGCCATTCCTGAACACCTGACAGAATTGGCCAAACACTATCATTTGTATTAATATTAATTTCACTTAGTATAATTGGGTAGCCTTGCAAGAGCCATTGGTGTGTCTGGTGGTCATGTAACTACCTTATAGTCCTGGCTGAAGGGGGCATAGCTAGTAAATCTGTGCCAGCCTTTCCCAGGGGTGTGTTTGTGTGTGTGTGTGTGTGTGTGTGTGTGTGTGTGTGTGTGTGTGTGAAAATCAAATATCAAAGAGTGTGCGTGTCAGCTATTTAGAGCAGGGACATGAAGCACTGGTTTCACAGAAAGGGTGCTGGAGGACTTGGCTTGGGCACTTGGCTAAGGACTCAACCCTACAGCTGTGCCACTGGGGAGACTTACTGGGGATCTGGAGAGAGAGGGGGAGAGAGAGAGAGGGAGAAGACCCAATCCTTGGACTGACTGTGTTCCCTGTGTGCTCTTAAGGGAAATTGTGCTTGATGCAGAGAGCTACATCTGGAAATACTGGTAAATCCATTTTTGTTTCAAGTGATCATCCATCTCCAGTGTCAGTGGTGAGGATTGAGTCTCCTTGATTACTGGCCCAGACAATGGACATCATATATACAGAGGGGATGTCATATGTATCCCCCCACTGCCACCAATATAGTTCTGGACAGGTGACATTCTTGGTTACAGTCAGGGTGTCCCACAGGGCTCTGTCCTAGGTCCATACTTGTTTACATCATATCTTTCAGATGTATCTTTTTCATCAGCTGTGTTCTAGATTCTGTAAGTAGATGACTTGAAAGTGGGTAAACTGTGTTACAAATAGGGCATGTCTGCAAAATAACTTGTCTAAATTGATCATTTGGACTGGTAAACACATAAAAAGCTAAACATATGAGATTTGGGAGACATAAATTGAAAGATGATTATTTAATACAGAACACGCTGACTGAAACCGTAGATTAATTTGTAGATGGGTAGATCCAGCTTTGATTTTTTTTCTAATCATATCAATGAAATTGGTCAATGATTGTTATAGAACTAAAAGTTGCATAAAAAGATTTATAAAGTCTAGAAATCAGAAATGATGAAGTCATTGTTGTTAGTTACATTAGACCCCAAACTTGAGTATGGAATAACAATATGGAAACCTTATAAGAAAACAAGCATAATTAAACTGGCAGGAATACAGTGGAAATATGCCAAGGGCATCCATGGGTGTGAACATTTAAGTTATTATGAAAAGCTAAAATCTGTGAACTTGTACAGTCTCCCATATAGAGATTTAAGTGGAGACCTTATTGAGGTATATAGAACATTTAGAGACAATTATCCCTGGGAAAGTTTGGGGAAGTAGTAGAGAATCATTAGACAACCTATGTAGAAGATTTTATAGGAATGAGAAGTTTACTAATTGGTTCTCAATAGTTTAGATATTTTTTAATAACAGCCTGGACACTTATTATGGGAACAAGTGTTTTTGTATATTGGTAAGCTAGAATGGCATTATTGCCCATGCTTGAAATATTTGCATGTTTGTATGTATGTATTTCACAAGTATTTAAAGAAATAATTTTCTGTTTATTCAAACCTGCATTGTATTTTTAGACAGGATGCAAAAACTCTGATTTAAGCGAAAGGAGCAAAATAGCAAGGGTTGTGGCATTCCTCATCATGACAGAATACCCCTTCACCAAGGAATTGTTCTTATTTATCATGCTTGATGAGGCAACAACAGATTAATGGGCCTAAAGACAACCCTTAAACATAAACTCAAGCTGTGTGACTCTTTCAGAAGCTAGCCTATGGCTACACATATTTTATGTGTCTGTGTGTGCTTATACACATATAAGTATGTGTGTTGGTGTATTTTTCTCTCTCTCTCTTTCTTCATATGTGTGTGTGTGTGTGTGTGTGTGTGTGTGTGTGTGTGTGTATGTGTGTGTGTGTGTGTGTGTTTGTGTGTGTGTGTGTGTGTGTGTTTGTAAGTGTAGTATATATCTGTGTTGATATACACATAATATAACACAGTCAGCCTAGTATTGCAGAGGTGTCATTTGCTGAAATAAATAAATCCATCTATATATGAAGTAGAAAATCTTAACTATTTTAGAATGCATAGAGTTTAATAAAACAATATATTTTATCTTTAAAATTATAACTCTAAAAATGTTTTTTTTTTCTGTAAATTAAGCTTTATTGCAGTCACTGTCTGGCCTTACTCTGTCAGTCTGGCCCTCCCTTCTGTATGAAAAATATAGAAACTCTATCCCTAGAGCAGCAGCTGGATTTGTTGGTATCCTCTGTACTGTGCAAAGAGTTCCTCAGCAGCAGGATTGATGATTATGTGATTAATAAATAAAATCAATTGTTTGGTGTTCCCATCTCATTGTCAGCATATGAAATTAACAGTGCACTTTGCATGATCTCAGGGTAACATTCAGTTCTGTCTGCAGTTTAGTGAACTACAGATATGAAAGCAGACAGCTGTATATGTCATAGGAGTATTGACATCCCAGTAAATGTCAGATGCACAGCAAGACTCCAACTCTGCACCCATTACATGGTCACCGGGCATCACCAGAAAGGAACTGGGGTAGAAAGTGGGAGCAGATTATACATCAAATTTATTGTATGTGCTGTGGGCATAGGGGCTTCATGTGAAAGATGTCAGGGGAGGGCAGCAGGAACAGAATTTGCACCCACTGCATGTATGTGTTGTGGGCACTGGGGCATCACATTAAATAAATCAGAGACAGACAACAGACTGAGTATCCATTACAAGTATGCATGTACTGTGGGTCCAAGAGCCTCATGGAAAAGACACCAGGGGCAGACAGCAGAAGTAGGCAATGCTCTTATTTTTCATATGTTACCATAAGTGCCATAGGGTCCAGTGCACCCAAATGGATAGCATGGGTGCCATTCAACAAATTTCAAGGAGACAAAACAAAAGCAGGAAGCATAGCCATAGGTACACAACTAATTTGGGGATAATATATATACTTATGGTGCACAGTATGTATAATCCACAAAGTAACAAGTACAACAGGATATGGAGTACCTGGTCAGAAGACAGCAGCACTCTAAATAACAGACAGTTGATGTGTTTTACATCCATGGTCACTCAGGCCACCTTTGCTCTACTATGCAGGGTAAGGAATGCTTGGCATATATTGTCTGGGCACACATTTATCTAGAAATTCCAGGTTTTTAAGATTAAGAAATGGTGCAGACCAAGTGTCCAGTTCAGGCACACCTGCAGTTTGTGGGGAGTATAAGTCAGTCCACACCTACACAGTGTCAGGCTCACTGTCTACCCAAGATAGAGAGTGTACAGGTTTCATTGTCATTCACAGGGCATGTCACTGGAGAAATATGACATACAATGGCATGCTTGACATGGCTTTTAGAGACATGTACACATCCACATTCATGCATGCATACATATAGCCACACTTTCTAAACACAGTTAACACTGTGTGTGTATATGTCAGTATATGCAGACACACGTGTGTGTGTGTGTGTGTGTGTGTGTGTGTGTGTGTGTGTGTGTGTGTGTGTGTGTGTGTGTGTGTGTGTGTGTGTGTGTGTGTGTGTGTGTGTGTGTGTGTGTGCTCACATGTATCATTTCCTGTACAGTTTCTGAATAATCAGGTTATAGCCATACAATGCAATTGGCTAACCTTATTTCCTATTCTGGGGGACAGTCAATGTTTGCAACTTATTACACCTTTGTGCTGCATGGCTTATGCCACCACCATCTAATTTTACACATTCTTATTGAAAGTAATATGTATATAACGTATAGACCATGGCATTCCATTATGGCTGTGTAACTGCTGCATAACTGTTTCATTTATGAGATGATGGAGACCTAGGTCTGCTAGCAAAATACCCATTTCGGATTAAACCAGGCAAAAATAATTAAGGCCGAACTCACCTAGAATGATAATGTTGTTATTTTTGGGACAGTTATTAAGGATGTTAATGATAAGTGATTTTAATGTATTTATTGAAGAAGAGGGAGGCAGATAGACTGTAGTGATCAGTAGTGATTTATTTTTGTGAGTTATGAAATTTTACGAGAATCCAGTCAGGACTGGAGTCTGAGGAGGAGTTTCCTTGAGGAAGAATGTTTTGGTTTAGGCTATTTTTGTATAATTAGATAGCCTCTGTCAGATCATATATTTGATCTGGCATCATTGATATCCTTCTAGGAGATTATAAAGTGTTGGAAATTGTGGGAGTCTTGTTTGACCCAGGGTTCTGTGACAGCTAGAACGCCTGGGTTGTGCTGAGAAATAAAAACACTTATGTGCTCTGACTTGTTTCTGATGCTATGAACACTGAAGAGGGCACAGGCCAGTGCAGGAAGTGATTAGCTCTGCTGTTGAAGAATGACATTGTTGAGTATGGACTGAGTTCAATGTTACTCTTTAGAAGGAGTATAAAGATTATAGGGAATAGTTTGAAGATGGTCTTTAGTGTTTTTATGTAGAGAAAAATATGTTTCTGGGTCTTTGAAGTTATATAGAAGAGTGATCCTGAGAGTGGTGGGCTAAGAAGTGGGTTAGGTCTGATTACTTGGGGGGTGGATTGTGGAGATTATTTGTTGATGTGGAAGTTATGGAAGTAGGGGCAAAACATGAAGATGTGATGATGAGATGAGTAAATATGTTATGAAGATGTTTGGCATTGGCTGTAGGGAAAAAAGAAAGAAACAGGATGTAGAACATGCTATGTTATGGCAGGATGAACATTCTATTGACTGGATATGTTAGCATGGTTTAAATTGCTTTAACTGAAATGTTCAAGTATGGCTTAAAGTCCACTCATCAAGAATACTTTGGGAGAGGCACAGCAATGTTTGAAAGGTTATGATATACATATATATAAGCAGTATAAGTAGAAGAAGTAATTAATGTGCAAATGCTAATAATGAGCTACTTAAATTATATCTCCAAGATATGGAATACCATGCCCAGCCCACTCAGGGAAATAGAAAATAAGCTTAGCGTTAAGAGAAACCTCCATGCTCATCTCCTAAATTCTGGATTATGTCAGTGTTCTGTCCCAAGCGGCTCACTACTATCCTATTTACACTTTCTGCTTACTTAATTTAATTTCCTTCTTACCTTCACTCATGACTAGTCTAATCTAATAATATCTTACTCTCTTTATCTGACTTTGATGTTCTCTTCCTCCATAAATGCCTCTACCTCATCTACCTTTCTTTTTTATTTTAACACCTTTATTGAATATTCACTTAGGACATAGTCAAGCATACATTTATATAAAAGAAAACAAACCATATTAGCATTTTGCCAATTGCCAATGTAATACATCACATATATATTTTGTATGTTTCATCAATTCAGCATGACATAAATTGAGCAATTCCTGCCTTCCCTTAAACCTCGCTCCTCCTCTAAAACATTACTCTGCATGTATTGTTCCCACAATTTCCATTTTTTCTATGTAATTTGCTTCTACCCTTTTCTAAAGATTTCACTTCCATGTCTTTTATTTCTTTTATAATATTCAATACTTCATCTACAGTTTAGACTTTGATTTCCATTTTCTAGTAATTGCTTTTTTGACAGCCACCAGAATTAAACTTAACAAGGCCTTACTATGTCTAGGCAATACATCTCCTGTATCCAAGTTCAAAAAATCGTTTCCTTAGTTTCACCCATTTGCTCATCCCATATTTTTCATGAAGTATTCTAATTACACTCCCAAAACATATGTTCCCAGTTACCTCTTTGTTTGCCATCACACTTCCATTTGCCATCTACCTAAGGAAACATTCTTTGGAGTCTGCTTGGAGTACAAAAATACAGAAGCGAACATTTCCAAGTAAAAATCCTAAATCTTCTAGACATTTTTGCATATTTGGGAAGGGCCATATATATATCCTTCTATTGTTTCTTTGTGAGTTGCTTATCCAACCTCTCTTCTCAAGCTTTTCTAAGCTCCTCTGATTGATTCTTATAGTTATAACCCAGTATTTTATATGCACTACTAATTATCCCCTTTTTAACAGCAGCTTATGTTCTAGATTCAGTTAAAAACTCAGTAGAGCAGGTTGTTTGCTTAGGATTCCCTCATCCCTTTCTCTTTGCCTACACTCAGATATCAATCCCTAATAGGGAAGGCAGTCTGTAGTCTGTAGTGGAAATGTCTTCTTTGCTTAACTGCTTCTTTTTTTTTTTTCTATTATCTTTCCCCTCTCTAGATATTTGCTGTCAATACATTGGTTGCTTTGTCAGTTTTCTCTAGTAAATTCTAGCCCCCTCTTACCTATTCTCTGTTCTCTTGATTGCAGTCATCCCTACTATCAGAATCTCCTTTTTCCATTCTCGCATTGGCTTAGTTCTTAGTATATTTTCTTCTACTTTTTGAATATAATATTCTGTTTGGCTGTTGTTATTCTCCTTAAGGATTTAAATCCAAAATCCTACTCTCTCCTTATTTCTTGGATTTCGCCCTGCTTCATCATCATCATCATCATCATTATCATCATCATCATCCCTTTCCACTTTGAATCACACCTTTCTGGTTGTGTTATGTACATGAGCTCTAACCGTGAAGCTCTAAAATATAACTCATCTACTTTTTTAATGATCAAAGCACTACTAATTTGCTTCCTCTGTTGTAACCTTGCATTTATTAAAAAGAGACGTCTGTCTTTGAATATGACAGAGAGATTTTTGTTACCATTGTGTCCACAAATGATTGCTGAGTTTAAAGAAAATAGGTGGGTCTTTGGGCATCCATTTCATTTTATTAGGTTTTTTTCAGTCTAAAAACGAGTGTAAATAAATAGTATTGAAGAGAGACAGAAATGGAGAACAGAAAGTTGGCAGCAATTTTGGCTTCATATTAGTTTGCCAGTTTTTTTCCCCTGATGAAAATGTGTCTTGTAACATTGTATTTAACAAGTGAAGAAGTAGTTAGCACAAGGAGATATTTTTACAAACAAATTTACATGATCTTGAATATAAATAAAGTGTATTTTTCTGTAGGCATAAAAAGCGGGTCTATATTAGAACATCAAAGTCTTGAAACTTCAAATGTTCTAATATTGACACCTATTCAGCGAACGCTGAAAATAGCGAAGCTGCAGAACACTGAATTTTTCCTAGGTTAAGAATTTGGTTGGCTGTTTCTGTGGCTTTGCTATTTTCAGCACTGTGGTGGAAAGTTACGGGTCAGGTTTAGGTAAGTGTGCAATTGTGTGGATATGAGGGTTAGGGCACGGGTCAGGTAAGTGTGCTATTGTGATGGACGTTAGGGTTAGGGCGGGGTAGGTGAGTTAGGGTTAGAGAGCGGGTGAGGTGAGTGTGTGATAGTGACGAACCTTAGGGTAAGGGTTTGGGTTAAGGTAAGTGGATAGATAGTAGTGTACGTACAGTTTAGTGTAGGGTTAGATGTAGGATTTTAAGTGTATGTGTGTGGATTGCTGTTTTTCTGGTGTACTTGTGTTGTGCGTATGTGTTTCGGAACAGCAAATTATTTCCCTGGGAAAAAATTAGCTGTTCTGCATGTTCAATATTTTAAGCATTAGCGGAATAGGGGTCGATATTAGAACATTTGAAGTTTTAAAACTTAGTTTTTCTAATATAGACCCTAAAAAGCAATATGTAAAAGTTAAATAGTTAGTGGTTGTCTTTGAAAGGGCACTTCAGAGAATCATAAGACAATGAGAATTTGTTAGATGAA
This sequence comes from Protopterus annectens, assembly GCF_019279795.1. Lineage (NCBI taxonomy): Eukaryota > Metazoa > Chordata > Ceratodontiformes > Protopteridae > Protopterus > Protopterus annectens. The sequence continues at coordinate 869,595,370 of NC_056739.1, read as the reverse complement.
GTCACAGCTGATTTGACCTTTGTATTTAGATAAAATGCATTATTGTGTTTGGATATAATTTATTTAAATGGTGCCTTTCTGCAAGATTAGAGCCAGTTTTAAGATAAGACATTTCTCCATAATTAATAATAATTCATTGTAAATGCAAAAAAAAAAATCTTTTTATACTTTAGAGTACCTATCCATATGTTAGGAATTTGTGAGTTAATACACATCAGTAGAATACATTATAGATATATAGAATATATTGGTATTTTTTTCAGCTGAACAGGATAATAATTCTAACAGAACAGACAAAGGCAAATGTTCTTATCTATTGAATACGGGGAAGATAAACTTTGATTTGATTTATGAGACATTGCCAGTCCCATCTGCCTCCACTTCTGTAACCATACCATTGTGTGTTTGGGTACCCATGTGTCTTGTAAAAAATATTATTTAAGAAGGGAAGTATAGAAATTTGCAGTGATTTCTTCTTTTCCATCTTTACAAAAAAATAAAAAAAAATGTCAGCTAGAGAGAGGTAGAAGGAAAACTTTTGAGAAATGTTTGCATGGTAAGGAACTTTGAAGAAAGAACATTGAAGAAGTTAAGGGAAAAAGGCTTGGGTTCCTAGCAGCATACATAGACTATCCTAAAATGTCTTGCATGTGTTTTTATACAGCCCTTGTCAAAATCTTCAACTGGACATTCAGCAGTGGTGAGGGTCTGGAGGAAAGAGGTCAGCACAAGGCGGAGCCTGAATGGCCTATGAAATGTCTGACCTGTATGCCTGAGGAAATCATGAAGAAGATAGCGATAAAAATTTCTGTTGGACAAAAACTGCTGCATAATCGCTAACAGTGTTTTATGAAATACAGATCATTTCCATCCAAAGTGATTTCGTTGTATGACTTCATTATCCTGAAACCTGCCAAATGAAGACAATTTCACATCGAGTTCCTATTTCACTCAGCTCTTCACAGGAGACTGGTAGGTAAAGTTAATGTACTTAGAGAAACAGATAGTTGTCTAAATGGGTGGGTTGGTGGCTTGGTAGCAGGACTACTATTTTTGGTTCTTCCCCCCCATCAAAGAAAAGAGAAAGGGTTAGAAGGATTATACGAGGGTTGTCCTGGGTTCAGTACTTATTGACAACTTTATTTTATACATCACAAGGGGCATTGTGAACAAGGCCAACTTATTTGTAGAGGACACTAAGAAGGGTACTTGGTGGGTGGGAAGCAAACCTCCAAAGGAGTAGGGTAGGGCATGGTATAGAAGATTTAAGAGGAAGAAGTATGAGGTGCATCAGATGGTCTGTAATAATCCCAAAGTGGAATACCACCTGGGAGGAATGACATTAAAAAGCACAGATGAGTAGAAAGACATTTGGTATTTGATCAGAAGAGAACTACCACATACAAACTAAAAAAGTTTTTGCTGGGTTCATTAAGATGATAGATTGTGTCAGAAATAATCAATAAAGTTGTCTTGCTGGTTTATATCATAATTGTTATTAAGTATCCTTAGATGAACTATCTCCAGGAATATAGATGTTATATTATTTCTCTCATGGAGCCCTGGTCAGACTGCAGCTGTAGTACTGTGCTTAGTTTTGGTGCTAAAGCAAGGTTAAGGATATCAAACTATTTCAGAAAGTACATAGAAAAAAGGGAGTGATGAAATATGAATAGAAGTTAAAGGAGATGAAAATCTTTTTTTTTTTTTTTCATTTGGGTAGTCCAGAAATAAAGACATAATATAGGTGCACAAAATGGTTAGGGGACAGTTTGATTGATGTGATGTCAAACTGTTCATAAAGAAAGACAGGAGTGAGAAGATGGGGCATTCTTATTAGTTTAGAATATAAAACTCAACACAGGTGTTACTAAATCTTTTTTTTTCATGGATAGAATAGGTGGATAAATGGAATAGTTTGAAGAGTTAGTGGGTTGTAAAATTTACAGAATCCTTCAATAAGGTATAAGATAAAGAACGGAAGGATTTCTGGTTGCTATACAACTTGCTGAGGCTATCATAACTGTGTTCTGTTATCTATTAATTGTTATTTTCATGAATTATATGGCTTGGTAGATAGAAGAAGCTTCTCAGGTGCAGCTTGATGTTAGGATCTCAGAAAAAGAATGGCAATAATTTATTTTAATTGTTTCACTCTCAGCTACTTGGAGTACGCACCTGTGCCCAAAGATGACATAAGCTGCAAGAAAATAAAGTGGGATATAGCATGGTTGTATCCACCTCACTCAGCATGGATATGACTGAAATGTTAACATTAAATTTTAGGTAAATGAAATTTACAGCTCAGATGTTTGTAAAGGTCAGTGAGAAGGAGGTGGCCTTCTTGGACCATTCATAGAGACTGTATAGTTTTGCCAGGGATATGCAAAAGCAAACATAAGCAGAATCATGGACAGAGCTCCATAAACATAGAACAATTGTCTCTGAAGTCAAGACCTAGGGTAAGAACCTACAGCTGCTTGGCATATCAAAGAAACCTAAAATGGTAAACTGGTGTTTGGAATCTTTCTTGGTGTGATGTATAGAGCAGCTAGAAGATAAAATATTAACTGAGAAGTCACAGAGTTTTTCTCTTTCTGATAGTAACAGCTCACTAAGACCAGTCTTAAACTACTTGTATATAAGGATTGAAAGAGGAAGTTATTTTCAAGTTGTGGAAGGTAGAGAAGCTGTTTCATTTTAAGACAGGATGTGTCTGTTGTAGCCAAGAATATTCATGTAAGACCTGGAGGAGGAGGAGGAAGAAAGCCTATCATTCCAATTTTTCAGTTACTGTTGTAACCCCCTACCTTGAAGCATATATACCAGATGGAAACAGAACCCATCATACTCACTGTGTGACTTTGGAGTTTCTGCAGTCAGTAAGGATATCTATAGAAGCAAGTGACTGCTCTTAGTGCAATGGAGGGAGAACCAGGCCCAGACATATTGAGAACATATCTTTATGAGGCAGAGAAGGCAAACAGAGCCCCTTTCATTTTTCTACCAATGGCTGAAACATATGTGGTAATAAATGTTGCAAGTATTTGCTGCAACATTGAAATGTAATTTTGTCTTTAATTTAGATTAATATCATTTGTGTAAACTGTTTGGAGCAGAAGCTTTATAAGGGCTCTCCAGGTCTGGATTGAAACATACATGACTGCCCTTCTATACCTTCAGTCTGTATTGTATTGTTACAATATTTAATTTTAATGTTTTTTTAGAAACAGTCATTTGGGGTTATAAGCTAAGTGAGACAAATTGTGATTATCTTTTACAAACACTTATTTTTAACTATTATTTGCTATAATTAGGCATAAAAGGCACCCTGACTTGGAGTAATTTAGACAATGAATTTACATTCTTTAGTGGCAATAAATGAAGCTAACAATGTCAACAGTATCAAATACTGATGAATTAAATGTTTGCACCTGAAAAGTGGAAGCTCTAACTCATTAGCAACTGTGTGGATGAGATGAGACCATTGCTTCTACATGAGTTTCCAAACAAATGCTATGGAAGTTCAATGCCTTGTCAGAGAATCAAAAGATAACTGGTTCTTTAAATCGCTTTTATTTTTAGAGGCTTCCTCAACATATGGGTAGACCAGGTATGGTATGGTATGGTCAACTGTCTGAAGGTGATATCCCTATTTTGTGGTTAATTTAATCTCATTTAATTTGGATTTATTTGATACTAGCAGACTTCAAGTTCCAGTCTGTTTGCATGTTTTAATTTATCTGTGGTCCCCTGTTATTGTGGGAAGTCCTGCGTTTTCCTCTGGAACCTGGAACTGTCTTACATATATCAACTGTTTTATAATATTAGATTGGTTATGAGGTGGAAGTATACATGCCTCAAGCCTGATGTGATCACTCCCAGGTTATGATAAACTATCCATTAGTGGAAAGACTATCACTGAAAACCCCAGAGTAGAAGATGAAACCTGGTGCATATTGTTAGTAGGTTAATTATGAGTCGCCTCTTATGAAAATCAAGGTGTGTAGCTTGTATGTCTTTTGGTGTGCAACCTTGATTGTGCAATAATTGCCTAGTCCTATCTTGTTGGTGTGGTATGTCATTACTATGGATATTGTTTATCTAAATCTACTTTTAAAATAAGGATAAATTAGCTCAAGATACTTCAAAATTTAGTGTTCCGCAAAAAAAAAAAAAAAAAAAATTGGAAATTTGGTAGATGCTTCAAGTGCTTACACAAGCATACACTGTATCCCAATTAGAACTAATATTTAATTATGTCATTATTTTACTTAAAAGGAGAGAATAAGGTATTTGAGTAGGCATGACCTTAATGGGTGAACTGAGGTAATTGTATGTTATGTAGTCAGATTGCTCATTTTAAGACATGTAGTGTTGCTTGACTTTGGAAAATGACAAAGTTTAGTAGGTAACAGTTTGCATTAAGGGGATGATTTCCCTTATTGCTGGAGGAAGTTGGTCAGTGGCTATTAATATGTGGAGATATGGTGTGGCTCTGTGGTCTTACATTATACTATCATCATCATCATCATCATCGGCTCTATGTTCCCCATTTTCTACACGGGGTCAGGGTGCCTCATCAACTGTCACCACCACTCTTGATTCAGTGTCACTCTCCTTCTCCATCAATGGTTATGCATGACTGTCTCAGGTTTTCTCTTACATACATAATCCATCCAACTCTTTGCTGGATTCCCTCATTTTCACATGTTTGCTTTATGTCTGTCCCAAATCATCTTCACCAAACTGCCATCTGCTTTCCTGCACATGTGCCCAAACCATAGTAATCTGTTCTCTATTATTTTCTTTTGGGCTACTGGAGCTACTTGCATTTCTGCTCTGATGTCCTCATCCCTTCGTATCTTCTACATTGTACATCCTACCACCCATCTCAGCAAATGACAGGGAAAGGGAGTGAAACATGCAGACTGAGTGAAGCAGATACAACCATGCTATATCCCACTTTATTTCCTTGCAGCTTATGTCGTCTTTGAGCACAGGTGTGTACTCCCAAGTAGCTGAGAGTGAAACACTTAATTGCATTCACTGCCCCGGTTTCTGTACCATATAGTAGTACTGTCTTCATTACTATTTTGTACAGTTAGTTTTCAGCATCTTTGGCATTTTTCTCTCATATATTAGCAAATACAACTTAAAAAAACAAAAAAGTAAAAGGATAAAATACCACCAAGACCACCGATCCAAGAAGTAAGCAAATTTAATGAAACACTTAGTGCCTCAGCTTATACAGCCTTTCAAGAGTAAAAACACTACAAAATACTGTTTGCTTATATACAGCATATTACACAAAACAATTAATTAATTAAGCATACAATTCAAAACACACACTTCCAATTACATTCTTTGTTGAGGCTCCAAAGTACCTTACTTTAAAATCAGCAGGGTTTCTTTTTTTTAAGAGTTTGTTTTTTAAAGACACATATTCACCTATGCCAACTTGCAATGTTTCCAAGACACATCCCCTAAGAGAATCAGGGTTAGACTTGTGTGCTATCAAAAACTGACTCCCGAGGGGACTCTATTTTTTTATTTTTTTATGTCCCTAATATGTTCCTGCAACCAGACCCTAAAACTCATATAAGTTTCACCTATGTAAAACTTCTTACATCCACATCTCAGCACATACACTAACCCTTCCGTGTTACAACTGTATTCATGCCTAGCTGTAAACTTGATGCCATTAATATAGGGAAAAGAGCTTGCTACATATTGACAGATGGAACAGTCATCACTTGGAACAGTGCCTTTATTTATGCTTAAGCTCTGACTGACATTAACATCTGGTAAAGAAAATTGGTTATGTACCAGAATGTCAGACACATTCCTAGCTCTTTTATATGCAATACTCACAAAATCAGGTAGTATAGAGTTCAAAATTTTATCCCTTAGGAGCATAGACCACAAGCTGTGTGCTTTTTTAACTATTTCCCCAGTTATAACATTATAAGATGTCACTAAGAAAACTTTCTTAAAAAAAAAAAATTTCTAAAAATAAATTAGTACCAGGCTAATTGCCCTTGTCAGCAATTTTATGCCTAGCCATCTACCCCATGTGAGGAAAAAACATGTGCACCTTGTGTCTATAAGGTAAACACCTTAACCATTATGACAACCTCCCAACCCTTGGAGGAGGGATATGGTTCTGGTGGGAGCACTAGTTGTTACCACCCAATGGAGTCCAAACCTGCCAAGTTTGGGCTAGATGTATTTGCGGCCATAAGCTAAGGTGAACTCACCATGCTGTGAGGTGCTTCTCCTTTATGAAAGAGCAATAGCAGAGCTTGAAAGAATTGCTGATGGTGGAAAGGATGCTCCAGGGGGAGACAACAGGCCGCCTAGCCAGAATTGCAAATTGGCCTATTCCTATCACCCAGCTATTGCCTGAAAATGGAGGGCTGATAGGGAGTCCCTTGAAGAAATGGACTTTCCATAGGGCTGTAATTTAACAAATGCCCAGTTGTCATCCCCCAAGAATGAATGGGGCAATTGTGTGAAGGGAGAAGAGCCACTGGGCAAAGTGTTATGAAGAGTAAAAAAGTCATGAATATCTGAAGGCCTGCAGCTGATGTTGTGCAGGATGATTGAGGTTATGGATGGGTTTATGGTCATTCTTGGAGATCTAAACCTAGTAACTGATATTATGGATATTCGGAGGAGCTGTAGTAGCCTGGTGACCTGTAGTCTGGATGGTTTACTTATATTAACAGTGATCCTACACTTACTTATATTAACAGTGATCCTAGACTTAGTTATATTAACAGTGATCCTACATTTACTTATATTAACAGTGGTCCTATACTTAATTATATTAACAGTGGTCCTACACTCTGGGTTATGTTTCTCTGGTAATGTTTATGCATTGTGCAGTTTGGGTTAGATTTCTGCTGTAACCCACACATCTTATTCCAACAGGCTAAAGCATTAATGAAGAATATATGAGGTGGCTATTAATAGACAGTACATACATCTAGTAGCATTTTATGAGATGTTCCCAGTCTGTCTGATCATGTAGCACTACAGTTATGTCTTGGACTACATACTTGTAATTTAGAGAACTACTGAAGGTTCAACACATATGATTGTTTGAATGGCAGTTTCTAGCAAGAATTTTTTTTTTTGATAACTGTATGATTTATTTATAGGCCTGAAACAATCTGTCAGCATGCAATGAGACAGAATTAAAGATGATCTAAAGAAGCATATTAAATGATATTAAATGATATGTGCACAAGTTGGTGAAAAACAGAGAGGATGCCTTGAAGCCATAGTAAGATAGGCTTTGGGCATTAAAGTCACTTATAAAAGGAACTTTGCAGTGATTTTGAGCAAGCTAAGAGTGAGATTCAAGACATCCTTGATAAAAAGGTTAATTCTGGCCTGCCTGTGCTGACTGCTGAGCCTTAAATACTTTGAGAACTGAAAAATACATAGCATTCTATGGCTCACAGTATGAGGCAGATTAAAGTAAAGTGAATGGCCACTGGCCTCTGGGTTTCAGAGGGTAATGAGTTATCACCATTTCCTGTGGATATTTGGCAGGCATTTTCTGATTTCATACTAGACTTTACAAGAGGAAGAGATTTTAAAATAGGGAGAATCTAGGGGCCAGTTTGTTTTCTGTTGGAAGAACAGAATTTGCCTACTTTGATGCAAAAACTTTTTAGTATGGTTGGGGAAACTATCTTGCCTGAGCTTGTAAAAGCAATGAACTATTCTGTCCTTACACTGGGTGCTGTGAGGGATAAAAAAACAGGCTTCATTTGGAGTTTTAAAACCAGAGCAAGATCTGGTCATGTGAGTTCAGAGTCACTGAATAAGACACTGTTGATGAACTGAGTGTCCTCACCTCTCAGTGTCCATTTTGGTTAGCTTCGTGAATTTTCCAGAGGAAGGCACAGCACAAAGGTTAGCAAATGCTCTCAGACTCTTATTTTTGTCCAAAATGCAAAAGAATATAAAAGTTTATCAGTGGTTGGGAGCTGGGATGTTAGTTAGGCTTTCATTAGCGTCATATGTTCCTGTCTGTTTAATAATTTATCAGCATTTGGATTTCATATTGACTTCTGCGTGTGCTATCTTGCCTACACATAAAATTCCAGCAATTGGGATTGTTAGGGCAAGGTCCTTCCCTTTTCATTATTGAAGTGTCCATCAACGTTGTCTTTTGTCCCCATTCTTATTTGCACTTTACTTGGACTTCGTGTTGAAAGGGCTATAGGCATAATTGCATGGCCATGTCTGTCAGGATACAATTATAAGCTGTCCTTGTTTGATGATGATTCACTGGTTTATTGGACCAACCATGAATTTGATTTGGCAAAGTAGTTCACTTTGTTATGTCAGTTTGGTGATCTCTTAGGTGATACGTTGTGAGTTATGCAAAACTGAGGGTCTTGCAGGTTAATTTAGAGCTGAAATTTCTATACTTATCATTTCAGCTCTTATTATTTAGTATCATTAGGAGAGGAAATACCTTCCAGTTTAAAACAGACAGTGATTTTTTTGGATGGTAGTTTTATTTGCAGGACTAAACAAAAACATGTAATGGGCCTTTTGCATAGTAGAAAAATCTGTTATTAGATCTTCCTTAGAGAGTGAAATGCTGCAATGTTTTTTTCCTATGAATTTTCTATTTGGAATAGTTCTTTCCTTCATGACTACCAGGTAGTTTCCTTAATAAATTAGCCTGGGTCCATGGTGCAGGTGTGGATTCCCATCTGGATCTCAGGTGACTGGGATTTAACTAGTTGCCCCTGTACTGGGTTAACCAGAAAAGGGGGAGAGGTGAGGGACCATAGGCCACTGTCCTCTTCCTGGAGAGGGATGGGGGAGTTGCACACACTTGAGGGCACACTGGGTGGTACTAACTTCCTGGTGGAAACTGGGAAGGTCACTACTAGTACCCTTGGTGGTGGTGGTGGGAGGTAGTGGTAGATCAAGGATGCCTGTAGGTATTACCCCTTTCAGAAGTGAGGAGAATTCCTCCAGTGTCATAGCTCCGTTGGCCATTCTTATTGTACTGGAAAAAAATTTGCTCACTAAGTGGTACACAGATGTGGGTCCCATACCAAATGACGTGTTGGAGGCAATGAGTGAGCTATATGCGATGGAGATGTCATTGCACAAAGCTGGAGTTAAGAAAATGTGTAGTAAGTGAAAACTTTTGGCAACTCCTTTTGATCCAGCTTTGGCATTTCCAGGGGGAAATGGCAGGGTAATATTCTGAACCTGGAGCTGCTTTCCTTTTGTTTCAGATCCTGGATTCTGCAACTTTACATTGAGAGTAAGTGTGCTATTTGTAGATTTGTGTGAATGGGAAGTCTTTGTAGCATGCAGACTAGTGTTCATTATATATTAAAATGTTAAGAGTGTCATAAGCACTGTAGGTTCTATTTAATTATTTATAAGCATGCTGTTGATTGTTATTTTTTTATTTACCCTCTAAACAGTTTGTCCATTATGAAATGTTATTTTCTTATGTTATGGGTTAAAAAAATGTGGCAGATCTCTATTTTTTTAAAGAAGGGCTTGGATGGGTTGTGGTTTGAAGAAAAGGCATGTTGGAGGGTAATCAAAAGACACTCTCTAAGTAAATAATGCAGACTAGATAGACAAATTGTCTTTTTACCTGCCATCAAAATGTTTTAGTGTAACATAATTATTAGAATATAATATATTGCAAAGACCACTACTAGCAGAAAAACAGCATGTGCAACTTTACTTAATGAGTTAGCACATGCATTCTTCCTTAGAATTCACTCTAGTGCTTTGCCAATGCTTTTTTGTATAAATAAACTCTTTTAGATAAGCCATCTCTTTGTCAATGCCTGAATGCACCTCAGATGAACCATTTCCTGGTAGCAACTCTGGAACTGGAAGAGCAAGGTGAGAAAATGAGAACTGAGTGGCATATGGCTTGTCTACCTTGGGGGAAGGGATTAGTTATGTCCTGCTGACTACAGGTGCACCTGTACTGGAGGGTGCTTACACAATAGATAACGGCTGTTACAGGGAGGATGTGGGCTTGATGTACCAAAGCCATTGGTGGCTGGGATGCGTGTGGCCTAGGAGGTCTTAGGAAGTCACTGCAGTGACATGGGCGTTCACATCAATCACAATGGGTGGGGGTCAGAAATTAAGAGAAGACATTCCCCATAGCCAATACTGTCAAAGATGGAGGGCTGCAAGGGGAGTGGCAATAAATATTTCTCTGCTGCATGGGTTAATTATGTTATGAATGGTGCTGGCTGCAAAGGGGAGTGAGGCCAGACTCTCAGGTTGTTGGGATGAGAGCAGCCATTCATGCTATTTTATAGATCCATGAGCATTGACAAGGACAAAAACTCCTCCATGGGTGCCTGGATGACACAGCTCCCTCAGTCAGCTCTCACTGGAGTGCAGATATGGTCCCTGCCTCTGGGAATGAATGTGTTCAAAACCTGTGGAAAAAGCATCTAAAAAAAAAATCAGTTTAGTAATACCTGGACACAAAAGTGTTAAAAGTACCCTTAGATATTAGTACACAAATGCAAGTTTATTCACCTGAGAAAATAATACTGCAGTTCATTTGTCTCGGCTCAGTTAAGCTGATACACACTACTTATAATCTGCACACACAGCCAGTTATATTTACTTCTCTATACGGTTTTCTAGCTGTCAGTCTTTGCCTGCCTTTCATCAGTGCCACGCTGTTTCAGTCTTACTAATTAGTGTTGCAGGAGGTAATGTGATGAGTCAATTTAACTTGCATACATAGCATTTCCATTAACTGCTTAGATGTGCTGCTCTGGGAGATAAAAGTAAGTATGATGACAAAAGGCACTTTTCATTCCAATAGTAGAATGTCTTTTCATTTGTACCTGCACTACAATTATTACTTTTACTACACACACGTTTCTGATTTTAGTCATCTGTCATCATGTTTTACCATCCAGACATTATATGCTGATGAATCACAAAGGGAACACCTACAGCAGTAATGATGTGAAATGTAAGATAATCTGCAATTCATAAAATTTTATTATATGTCTATGTATTATTTATATATCACAAAAAAATGATATTTGTAATACCTCCTCTTTTATTGTGAATCTGAAGCACAGTTCTCAGGCATTCGCTCTTCTTCCAAAGGTTTCTTGCCAGTTAGTCACAAATACCAAAGGCTGTTCATTTGCATATAAAAACAATGGGCAGATTTTTCATAATAATTACACAAAGGTATTAAATTATACCTGCTACAAAGATCACGGATTCAGGCTGAATCTTGGCATTCTGTTCTGTTTTCAGACATGTTAGGTCTGCCACCAACTTTCACCTCCCAAAGACGTCTGTGTACAAAGCAGTTTATACCAGATGCATGCTATGTCACAGTCTAAACATAGAACTTTTATATAATAAATACTAAATATACGGAACTGAAGTTTTCAAATGCAACATATGTTAAGTAACCCTAGAGTGCTTGTATCTACTATTGTGGTTATATATTCATTTATTTTATTTACAATTTGTTGACTAGGGGGTCTATATTATAATACTGACATCTGAAAATGTCGAATCTCACTTGTTCGACACAAAAATGTTGAACTCCAAGGTTCCCGAACAGGTTGGCTAACACCAATGACACACAAAAACAAACATATTTAAGTGGGGGAGCTTCGGCGCCAGCACTCTCCAAAGTGGGGGGCTGTGCCCACCCCACCCCACCAACTAAATATTCTAACTCTGAGACCACACTACAGTCAGGGAAAGGGCAGGTGTAACAGAACGGTCAACCGATTTCTTTCAGTTGAAAAGAAATCGGTGATTTGGCTGTTCGGGAACCTTGAAGTTTGACATTTTTGTGTCGAACAAGGGGAATTTGACATTTTAAGATGTCAATATTATAATATAGACCCTTGACTAGGTAGGTGGGATGGTCTGTTGACTCTTTTTAGCCATATATGTGTAGAGTTTTGTTTTAGTATGTGCTATCTTTATTAAACTACTGCAAAGTGTTTTATTTGAGCAGTGTACATTTGTATATGCTTTGATTTTGCCTCTTGATTCTGACCAGGATCATAGTAGAAAAGTGCCTTTTGGCCAGCCAGTCTTACTTTTTTAATGAATACACATAAATGTGCTACTATATATGTAAGCCAAATGTGTTGGCTAAATTTCAGCAAAGTAATGCATATAGGAATGTGATGGAGAGGTTTTCTGTACAACACACATAGTGAGCAAAATTGAACAGCATAAGTGAATATCTGACAGAAGACTGAACAAACCACCAGTCCATGTGGTATAAATGTCTAACATATTGAAACAGTTACTTGTTTGCCCCAGTATCAATGCATTAAGTCTTCCCCTTGTGGATGTGCCATTCTTTTTTGGTATATAAACTATATAATTAAGACGGACAGTCCTTCTTTTCCATCTGGTTTTATATTTCAGCATGTGGAAGTATCTGAAATTAAATCAAAAGAACACATAAGGACATAAGTCTTTATCTCTGCCTTCCATTCCGAGAGTAATTCTTAAACCCCCACTGATTTACTCCGTATTTGGTGGTGTAGTGGATACTTCAATGTCCTGGGACCTCAGCTCATCTGTGCTTCTGTCCTGGTGGATTTTTGTTTGTAACTTATCCATTCCATTTCTCTACCCCCTGACATTCATTGATTATGACCAAGGGCAACTCCCCTCTATGGAGCATGCCTCCCATTAGGAAGCATATCAACTAGTGATTTCCCACCTAGGATGGGCACTCCCATCCCTTCCCTGCAACTCTATCAGTTGTCGAAGCTGCTAACTGAATCCAAGTCAGGTGGGCCATAATCAGGGCTTTATCCCTTTGTGCCACCAGAGTGGCTGTCTCTCTTACATTTGATTCCATAGTGTTCCTTTACCCACTGTTGTTTTTGTTAACCATGAAGTGTATCTATTACTTCTTACCAGTGTCATTAATGGTTATAATGCTGTTATCTTCCATTCCTCTTATTTCTAGTAAGACTTAAGCATTAAAACAGATAGGCAACAAGAAGAATGCAACGTTATATCAATGACATTTTCATCATCTTCCAGAAATAGTGGCAACGTGAGATTGCTGAACTATATGCATAAGGGAGGATTCCTTTTACTCTAAAGTGTCTGTGATGATGGAGCTTGAACATGTAGATATGCAAGGGTGCAGGAGCAGGGCATTTGCCTACCTAAAGAATGCTTTTAATGGGTTTTCTTTTTTTTTGCATTTTGAATATCATGGTACTTGACTTTGATTAAACAAGTAAGGACTTCATCAGCTCTGTGTCATGCTAAAGGTATGGCTCCATATTTGAGTTAGCTTTAAAACATTAAACAGATCTTGTTTAATTCTTCTGCAACACAGTCAGGAAAGATCCACCTTCTATACTCTTTGAATCCTGTCCATATTATTTAATTTCCAGGCGACAAGACTTTTATGGATTCCAGTTTGTTTTTATGAATTAGATACTGGAAGCTAGACATAATATCCCAACTCCAGTTTAAACCATATCAGGGCATGATACAAGTCAAGTATAACTTTTTTTGGCATCTAGAAGTTAAATAACTAAAAATACAAGCCAAGGTGCAGCTATTATTTCTACACAATGTGCTTAGAGTTACTTATCACCCAGTATGCCCTAACCCTAGTGTCCAATAATTCTAAGGCCTTTGCACTTCTACAGTTCTGTATTCTTCATATATTCATAAGCAAAGGGGATGTTTAGTTTAGTTCACATTTCAAGTCTTGCTATTTTTAACTGCTCATGCTAAAATGTTGCTCAGTGTGTGTTGAGAAAGCCTCTGTGTCCTTATGACTGGAAATTATTTTCTACCTTGATCTAATCTTTAAATATTACATACAATACTGAGCTGTTACAAATGACACATGGTATGTAGTTGCTAAACAAGTAGGAGCCACGAATAGCGTAGTGATAGATTGCAGTGATAAAAGAAAACCATTTACTACATTACCCCTTGGCTTGAACTCAGCATTCCATGGTTTCTAATCAGTTACTTAACCTTAGAACCCCACACTTAAATAGTACCAAATAACGGAGTTTGATGAATAATCTGCCATATTTTACTGTATCACAAACATTAATGAAGTTAAAGTATATGGCAGCTACCCTGATGACTCCTATTAAATGTCATAATATGGCAATACAAATATATGTTTGCTGCATTTGAATTGTGTTGTGTTGTTGTTAGCAATTCCGTTCATTCAGGTCCCAGAGCTTTGGTTGCAAACTTTAGACTGCCATTTTCTCTAGGAATTTGCTGATGTCTGCAAAAGGCCAATAGGTTTGTGTTTTTTTATCTACTTTGTTTGTCTTGCCCTTTGACCCCTCACTATATGAATTCTATTGCTTGCATCATATTCTGTGCTGCAGTTTCAGATCAGGTTAAAGTAGCCTGAATTTAGTGCAATTTAGTTCCCATAATTTTAGTATTTTCCTTCTGATATAGGCATCCTAGACACGTCTTAGTTGAGAAACAAAAAAAATTACA
>NC_056739.1:869480838-869575838 GCF_019279795.1 Protopterus annectens | reverse complement strand
ACCTCATGATATAAAAACCCCATCCTTCATTTATGGGCATTCCTGGGCATCCTTGGGAACAGCTTCCCTTCTTACCAGAGGTTCTTCAAGATCTCTTGTCTCAGGATAATATTCAAGAGGTGCCTGTGTCGCAAAGGTGGAAAGGCTTCTACTTCCAAGTATTTCTAGTGCCAAGAAAAGAGGGCACTTGGAGACCTATTCTAGACCTCTCTCTTCTAAACACTTTTCTAAAGGTATCTTCCTTTCGGATGTTGTCCCTTTAGATTCTGTTTCTTCTCTTCTCCCTCAGGCCTATATTGTGTCCTTGGATCTCAAGGAAGCTTATCTCCATATTCCAATATATCCTGTTTTCAGGAAGTTTTTGCATTTCTCTGTTGCTTCCTGGCATTGTCAGTTCCCTGCTTTATCCTTTGTCCTTTCTACTGCCCCAAGGCTGCTCACCAAATGCTTTGCTCCTGTGATTGCCTTTTGAAGACTTCAAGGAATCCAAATATTTCCTTACTTGGATGACCTGTTGATTCAGGTGTCCTCTACAGATACCCATTTGTGAAATCTTCATTTTGCCATATCCCTTCCTCGGAGCTTGCGGTACACTATAAATTTCAAAATATTTTCTCTGACTTCTTCTCAGAATCATATTTTTCTGGGTTGCAGGATTCAGACAGTGCCAATGCTTGCATCACTTCCCTCTACAAAGTCCTTACCTCTCATTTCTTTCTTTCACAATCTTCTTCCTCTGGCTTCCATTATGAAGTTTATGAGAGTTCTGGGTTTCATGGCATCCACCAGTCTGATGTTCAGTGGTTTTGGAAGTCAGTGTGGCTTCAACATGCATTTGTAGTTCCTCTTCTTCCTTGTCTCAGACAGGAACTTCTCTGTTGGATTCAGCAGGTGTCTCTGAATGCAGAGATCCCCTTTTATCCCCCTCTTCCCTCTCAGGGATTGTTCACAGACGCCTCAGACATGGGATGGGGGGGTGGACGTTTGGCTCCCTAAAGGTACAGACTGTGTGGTTACCTTATCAGCAGAAGAAGCATGTCAATGTCAAAGAGATAAGAGCTCTTCTGCTGGCTTTCCAGGCCTTTCACCCACTTTTCTCCCCAGGGCCTCTCAAGGTATTCACAGACAATACCACAGAGATGTGGTATATCAAGAGACAGGGAGCAATGAGATCTTATCTTCTTTTCCGGTTGGCATTTCTGGTATGGGATCTTACTGTCAAGTATCAAGTGACTCTTCAGGCAGTTTGTATCCCTTCCTGACAGAACATTGTAGCAGACATTCTAAGCAGGTCCTTAACTCAGTCCCATGAATGGATACTTCACAGGAATGCTTTTCTGGAAATTATCCATCAGTGGGCTTCTCCTCTGTGGATCTTTTTGCCTCCCCTATGAACAGACATCTTCCTCTGTTTTGTGCGAGAATCTCAGGTCCTCTGGTATGGAAGGTGGACACCCTCTCATTTTTTTGGAAGGGGATGTGTCCTTATGCATTCCCACCCCTTCCTCTCATTATGAAAGTCCTGGTCAAGATTCAACAGGATGCTCCCAAAATCTTGTTGCTGACTCCCTTTTGGCTGCTACAGAACTGGTTCTCTCTTCTTCTGCATCTAGCCAGGGGCAGTCATCACAAGTTACTTCACAGAGTGGATATAGTCACACAAGATAAGCAATCTCTTATCCAACGCAACCTGTCCATGCTTCAACTGGCACAGTGGGCGATAGGATTTTGATTCCTTATAGACACCTTTTTTCTGAGGACGTGCTGCAAATCCTGCAGGAGGCCAGGAAGCCTACAACTAGGAAATCCTACTTATTCAAATGTAAGAGGCTTTCCTTTTGGTGTCTCTCTCATTACCTGGAACCGCTTACTGTGGATGTTCCTTTGGTTCTCTCTTATTCATGTGAGTTGCTCAATGCTGGTTCGCCGTATTCATAGGTTCATAGGTTCATAGGTAGGTACTAGGCTATCGGCCCAAGGGCCTACATAAGTCTAGCCAACAAGGTTCCCTGGCTTATGCCACCCAAGAAAGTTATTTTCCTGTGCCACTGTCAAGCAGAGACACAGAAGTGATCCCCGAGGTGTATTTCCTATTTCCCATCCACTCATCAAGATTTTTCTTGAAGAGTGCTAATGAAGAACTTTGCTTGACATAGATGGGTAGCCTGTTCCAGAGTATGGGAAGTCTTTGGGATAGGAATCTATCCCTCCAGCATGTCCTGTTTATTGTGGTGACAAGGTTTAGGTCCCTAGAGCGTGTAGCTCAGAGGGATTGGGATTTCTTTAGGTGTAGAATGTCCAACAGTTCTGGGTGTGACACAGCTTTATATGTTAGGCAGAGATCACCTCGGAGTTGGCGATATGCTAAGGAGTAAAGCTGGTGTTTTTTGAGATGGTCAGTGTAGGGCATTTGTTTGAGTCCAGTAATCCTCTTTGTGAGGTACTTCTGTGGCCTTTCCAGCTGCTGCAGATGTCTTGTGAGGTACATTCCAAAAGGGGCATTGTACTCTATAATGGGTCTAATGAGTGTCGAGTAGAGGGGAATGATGACCTCTTTTTTCCTGGATGAGAACCCTTTTATGATGAGGTGTGCCACATAGAAGGACTTCCTGACTACTGTGGCGATGTGACTATCAAAGGAGAGACTACTGTCCACCTGGGTCCCAAGGTCTCTTATCACGCATTCAGTGTTAAGTAGATTGCTGCCTATGTGGTAGTTCATGGGTACAGAGTTTTTACCAAAGGGGATGACACTGCACTTTTTGGCATTGAGCTTGAGGCCATGGCTCTGACACCAGGCATCTGTCTCAGAGAGGACCTTCTGTAGGATGTTCACATCATTTGGGGACTTGACTATGGCTCCTAGTTTGCAGTCATCTGTGAACTTAGTTAGCCAGAGGCCTTCTGTGTTATCCTGTACTTCAGAGAAGTAGATACCAAACAGGAGTGGTCCCAGGACGGAACCCTGTGGTACTCCACTTGTCACTGGTTTGAGGTCAGATTTGGAGTCTGCAACTTTTACAGTGTAGGTTCTGTCAGTGAGCCAGTTGGCAACCCATCTTGTAACGCAGGGATTTATACCTAGTTTATTGAGTTTAGCTATAATTCCAGAATAGGGGATGGTGTTGAAAGCCTTGGCGAGGTCAAGATAGGCTGTATGAACCACCTTACCCTCATCTATGGCTTTGGTGACTGCCTCAAAGAAGTCGATCAGGTTCAGGAGGCATGATCTGCCTTTCACAAACCTGAACTGGGTGGGATCCAGAGTTTGGAGGTTACCAATGTCTTTGTTTATGAGTTCCATGATGATACATTCCATGGCCTTGCAGACCAGGCTCATCAGGCTAATAGGTCTATAGTTCCTGGGATCAGTGGTGGCTCCCCCTTTGTGGAATGGGATAACTGTTGCTGTGCGCCATTCAGTGGGCACAAAGCCTGATGCGAGGCAATTATTGAACATGGTGCTTAAGTGAGGAGCCAGTTCATTCTGAAGTTTGTGTAAAATGCAGTCTAGGATGTTGTGCGGTCCCATGGATGCTGTGTTTTTGGCTTTAGAGAGTGCAGCTTTCACCTGCGTAGTTGTGATTACAGGGACTCTGCATTCTTCCTGTATAGATATGGGCCCTTTAGGGGGTGGGGGGTGGGGGGGTAATGTTAGCACTGAACCTATCTGCCAGGATGTTGGCAATATAAAAATCTTACCATAATGGTAGATGTCCTTGCCTTCACTGCTGCAGTATTCACTCCCTCCCTCCATCACCCTAGTTCTTTGCCTTCCTAGATGTGCACATTACCTCTGGTGTTCCTTGGACTGGTGTTCCTCCAGGGGCAGTAAATTCTGTTTTTGCTAAGCCTGCACATCACCTTTATGCCCTACATTACACAGGGGGCATATGGTGACATTCAGCATACCTTTTAAATTCAGAAATTTTTGGAAGACTGGCCGGAGGATGTCGAGCCTCCAAGGCAGGGAATTCCATATAGTTAAGAATACTGCAGCAGTGAAGGCCAGGACAGCTGCCATTATGGTAAGCTTTTACACAACTGTACTTTTGTACTGAAGAATAGCAAATGCCTGATGAGGTCTGCTAAATAAACCCCCCTACATGAACTATTAGGCAATCTGAAAAGGAGGGAGGGTTGTAGGAAGTGGTCAGGGATACACTTGAAGGGTGAAATGAGTAAGATCCTCACTTCTGGCAGGGTGATAGTATTTAAAACCTAGAAGGTAATAAAATAAGAGAAAGGGTTCACAGTTGGGATAGCTGTGTCTATGTCTGTAAATTGGTGCTGCACCATAATGGTCACAAACTGGATCCAAAGATTAGTCCCACAGGGAAAGGCAAAGAGTTGCAATACAGCCAGCCATTAAAATCATCCCCCTGAATGACAAGTTACCTGACCTGTAGCTACTGGCTAACTGATGCCTTCATACTTCATCCTGTAACTTGTGATGTCATTTTTAGTAATTCACTGTAGATGTATGCTGCTATATTGCTATATACTGGAATATATACATCTAGTTTTGTAGCTGTCATAAAGCTGTCCCCAATTCCCCACTGTAAAATGTTTTTGCTCAGATGGACAGACACACTATTAAATTAAACAAATACATATATATATATATATATATATATATATATATATATATATATATATATATATATATATATATATACTTGCACAATCAGATCTGTACATAAATAGAAAGTTAATAAGATAGTTAGGAAAGGGGCCTATACATTGGAAAATACAATAAAATGGATTTAGTGAAACATTGTTGCTTTAAATTACTCCCAGCTGTGTTTGAATGGTTAGGGCTAGTACAAGTTCCTGCTATCTTCTTGTGAGTCTGTTATTCTTGCTAATCTGTGTTAATGTAAATGTCATGAAACAAACTTAGCTGCAGCTGCTATGCAGTCTGCTAATTACATTTTGGCCAGAATAATTTCATGCATCTTATTGTAAAAACTCAAGATAAAACAGCCTCCTTTTTTGTATTTGCATTTTAACTATAAAACAAGAAAATTAAAGATAAAATAAGGTCAGTTAAAAAGAAAGATTTACCTGTATGAATTTAGGAAAACCAAAGAATCAGCCAGGCATAAAAGTGAAACATTTGACTGCCCCTAATCATTGTAAAGGTGTAATTATCAGCAAGTTAAAGAGCTATTTAAAAAAAAAAAGATGCCACAATGAGTCAGCTCCAAGATTAAAATGAGTCATTTAAAACAGAAGCATTTAAAGAGAAATGCAGTGTGCTTTAAGGATTTGAAATACTGTTGACTATTGTAAGTGCATAAGAATATAATAATTAGGCAGGAAAAAAATAAGATCTTTATTTAACTAGGCCACTGTTTCTCATATGTGATTCTGGTAAGATGCCAACCTTCTTCACTAGAGGCCCAAGCAGGTATACTTAAAATATTACTTCGTACATATTCTGCTGTAAAAGTGAGCAAGCTTACTTCAAATAGGAAGCAGCCCATTAATTTTAAATATAAATTCAGACCGGTAGTTAAAATACTGATAAATATCTTAGTTATTTTATTTGTATGTGGTGGAGTGTAATCTTATGCAGATGGAATAAGTTACCACTAAATACATATAAGTAATTATTTTTTTTTTTTTTACTATTAACAAAGTCAGTTGTCAATTTTGTCATTTTTTCCATACATAGTAGAGCCTAGTGATAAAAAAAGTTTAGGTTTAGAAGAGTTTACCCCAAGTTAGTAGTGTCACATCAGGTGGATAAAGTGGCTAAAACAAACCTGCAGCAGAACTTAGCCTTCATAGAATTCTTCCATGTTCTTCCAGTATGGAAATCTATATAGTTCTATTGCAGACCCACAAGAATAAATCTAAATGTATTACAATGCCCTTAAAATGCTGGATTGTATAACTTCTGTGAAGACTATTCTATTCATAGATTCATCGATTTATAGATTGTTACTATGCTAACAACCCTGGAGGCCTGTCTAAGCCTAGTCAAGTTTTACCGAAAGAATAATGATGTCCTGTATCCAAATGCGGGTTGGGAGGGTGACCTAATGGTTAAGGTGTTTGCCTTACAAACACAAGGTGCAGGGTTTGAGTCTCACAAGGGATAATTGGCTAGGTTTAAAAAAATGACTCGCAAGGGCAGTTAGCCTAGTACCAAACTATGAAATAGGACATTGAGGTCTAGGCATGTATAGGCTACCTTTGTCCATAAGGGACATAGATGCCAGGCCAGTGTAAATTTCTTATTCCCCATCCACTGGTCTAGGTTGTGCTCAAATTGGGTAATAGACAAACCTAGCCTCACATGGCTGGGAAGCCTGCTCCATATGAGAAGGAGGAGTGTCTGAGACACATATCTATCTCTCCAGTACATTCTGTTTAAATCACAAACAAACTTCAAATCCTCAGACCTTGTATTTCTGGTAATGTTTGATTTACGAATATGTAGGAGAATCGTAAGTGTGGGGTTTGCAGATGCCTTGTAAGATAGGCATGGATCACCCCTCAGCAATATACAGGAGACTGAGTAGAGGGAATGGGCTTTAAGGCACTTTGGGAAAGGTAGGTTTGTTATGCCTTGTATTCTTTTTGTAAGGAACCTCTGAGGTCACTCTACAGTGGATATAAAAATTTACACACCCCTGTTAAAATGCCAGGTTTTTGTGATATAAAACAAAAATGAAACCACAATAAATAATTCCCCACCTTTAATGTGACCTATAATCTGTACAATTCAATTGAAAAACAAACAAATCTGTTAGGGGAAAATTTAAAAAATAAAAAAACGTACAATACACTGGTTGCATAAGTGTGCATACCCTTAAACTAATACTTTGTCGTGTGTGAACAAACTTAAACTAATACTTTGTCGTGTGTGAACAAACTTAAACTAATACTTTGCTGAAGCACCTTTTGATTTAATTACAACATTCAGTCTTCTTGAGTAGGTGTCTATCAGCATGGCACATCTTGACTTGGCAATATTTGCCCACTCTTCCTTGCAAAAGTGCTTCAAATCTGTCAGATTGCAAGGGCATCTCTTTCTGCACAGCCCTCTTCAGGTCACCCCACAGATTTTCTATTGAGTTTTGGTCTGGGTTCTGGCTGAGCCATTCCAAAACTTTAATTTTCTTCTGGTGAGGCCATTATTTTGTTAATTTGGATGTATGCTTGGGATCAATGTTGTGTTGAAAGGTTAAATTCCTCTTCATCTTCAGCTTTCTAGCAGATGACTGAAGGTTTTTTGGGCCAAAAGTGACTGGCATTTGAAACTGTTCACAATTCCCTCCACCTTGACTAAAGCCCTAGACCCAGTTAAAGAAAAGCAACCCCAAAGTGTGTTATTGCCACCACCATGCTTCACCATGGGGATGGTGTTCTTTTGGTGATGCGAAGTGTTGTTTTTGCTCTAAACGTACCTTTTGGAATTTTGGCCAAAAAGTTCAACCTTGGTCTCATCAGACCATAACACATTTTCCCACATGCTTTTTGGAAGCTTGATGTATTGTTTTGCAAATTTTAGCTGAGCCTGGATGTTTTTCTGTGTAAGAAAAGGCTTCCATCTTGCAACCCTACCCCATAGCCATGACATATGCAGAATATGGGAGATTGTTGTCACATGTAGTACACAACCGGTACTTGCCAGAAATTCCTGCAGCTCTTTCAGTGTTGCTGTAGGTCTCTTGGCAGCCTCCCTGACCAGTTTTTGTCTTGTCTTTTCATAAATTTTGGTGGGATGTCCAGTTCTTTGCAATGTCACTGTTTTCCCATATTTTCTCCACTTTTTGATGACTGTCTTCACTGTGTTCCATGGTATATCCAATGCTGTGGAAATTTTTTTGTACCCTTCTTCTGACTGATACCTTTCAAAAATGAGATCCCTTTGATGCTTTGTAAGCTCTCTGCAAACTATGGCTTTTGCTGTAAAAGGCAACTGAGTAAATGTCAGGAAAATCCTACTACGGCAGCTGAACTTTATTTGGGGTTAATCATAGATTAGTACTAGGCTAAGTGCTCTTGTGAGCCATTTTAAGCCTAAACCCTGCACCTTGTGTCGGTGGGTACTAACCTTAGCCATAACCATAACTTCAACACAATGGGTTCTTTAGTTACCAACAAAGTGAAAATGCACAAACATACATCTGAACCTCTTAGCACAGAGAAATGTGTAAAGCAAAATAGGGTGAAAACAGGGGACAAAAAATATAATAAAAATGCTTCTAAACTTACAAATATTGTACTTAAAAAGATAGAATATGTAACACTGTGTCATAACATACTCATCCATCTACCTAAATTACTGAAAACTTCACTGGAACTTTCACCAAGGTGTCAGGGAGGGTTCCCACAGGGAGTCAGGAGGATCTACTTGAGTGAAGCGATCTGATATTTAAAGTGAACTTTATATCTGAACTAATCTGTTATACTCTGTCCTGTCTGTCACTGTCTGGGTCACAGGTGGGATCACTAACCGCTCAATTGCTTGGGACTACCTCTTTTTTGACTGAAGATTAGAGGATGGCTCAAGAATATTACTGTCTACAGCTACAGTCTGATTCAAGAATACTAAGTCAATATTATAAAGAGTCAAATACTTCCCTGTGTATAGGGTAGTGGTATAAATTCACAGGGTACATCATTTACGAACAAGAGGCAGTACACAGGGAACAAAAGAGGCAGTACAGTACTAGTTGGCCTAAAAGCATTTTCTTACCAATCCCAATTGCAACTACTGTATGTAGGATTAAATCAGCAGAACTCAGAAGGAAATGAAATCTATCAATCTCACTTTTGCAGAAACATGCACATTACCATCCTGTTTGCAGCATCCACCCCAAGGAAATCTGGAAGTTTGTTAATCCAGAATTGTGAATTAGAAATAAGAGAATTTAGATAACAAGCAATTCAATAGAAAGGAGCATCTTACAACACCAAAGATTTCAGACTTTCAGGATAGTGTTTTTACTAGAATGAAGAGGCTTTATACCACTCCTGCCCAGTATTGACATGGGAATATTTAACACCCATGGAACTGTGGGTGGAGGGAACAGCAACATGCATGGGAACTTTGTCCTTATCAGAGTTTCTTTAATTGATGGCAGGTGTGTACCCAAGAAGACTGAATGCTATAATTAAATCAAAAGGTGCTTCAACAAAGTATTAGTTTAAGGGTGTGCACACTTATGCAACCAGCGTATTGTATGTTTTTTTATTTTTTATATATTTTTCCCCTTACAGATTTGTTTGATTTGCAATTGAATTGTTTTGCGCTAAACATACCTTTTGGAATTGTGGCTAAAACGTTCAACCTTGATCAGACCATAACACATTTTCCCAGATGCATTTAGGGACTTGCTGTATTGTTTTGCAAATTTTAGCTGAGCCAAGATGTTTTTCTTTGTAAGAAAAAGCTTCCGTCTTGCAACCCTACCCCATAGCCCAGACATATGGCGAATACAGGAGATTGTTGTCACATGTAGTACACAACCAGTACTTGCCAGAAATTCCTGCAGCTCCTTCAGTGTTGCTGTAGGTCTCTTGGCATCCTCCTTGACCAGTTTTCATCTCGTCTTTTCATCAATTTTGGAGGGACATCCAGTTCTTTGCAATGTGACTGTTGTCCCATATTTTCTCCACTTTTTTGATGAATCACTGTGTTCCATGGTATATCCAATGCTGTGGAAATTTTTTGTACCCTTCTCCTGACTGATACCTTACAACAATGAGATCCCTTTGATGCTTTGTAAGCTCTCTGCAAACCATGGCTTTTGCTGTAGCAGGCAACTGAGTAAATGTCATGAAAATCCTACTACAGTAGCTGAACTTTATTTGAGGTTAATCAGAGTCTCTTTAATTGATGGCAGGTGTGTAGACAAGAAGACTAATGCTATAATTAAATCAAAAGGTGCTTCAACAACGTATTAGTTTAAAGGTGTGCACACACAACAAAGAATTACTTTAAGGTTGTGCACACTTATGCAACCAGTGTATTGTAAGTTTTTTTATTTTTTTATATTTTTTCCCCTTATAGATTTGTTTGATTTGCAATTGAATTGCACAGGTTATAGGTCACATTAAATATGGGAAAATTTTTGAAATGATTTATTGTGGTCTCATTTTTTATATCAGAAAAACCTGGCATTTTAACAGGTGTGTAAACTTTTGATAGCCACTGTAGTTGCTACATATGCCTGGTCATGTACATACCAAAGGGAACATTGTACTCTGATTGGTCTGATAAGGGAGGAGTACAGTGGGATAATGAACTCTTTGGACCTAGATGCCAAGCCCTTACTTATAAGTTGCGCAACATAGAAGGATTTACTCATCACTGTGGCACATGGTGGTCGTAGTTAAGGCTGCTATTTACGGGCATACCCAGATCCCTGACCACTGTGCAGACTCTTGAGGCATTTTATCAACATATTAATTAGCCAGGATGGTTGACTTCCCAAAGGTCACAATTATACATTTATTAACACTGAGTTTAAGATCATGGCTTTGGCAGCATTTGCTTGCCAGAGATAGGTCTTCATGAAGAACACTACTGTCTGCAGTAGAGTTGATGATAACTGCCAGTTTACAATCATCTGCAAGCTTAGTCAGCCATAAACCTTCAGCATTTGTTTCCATTTCAGAGAAATAGATGTCAAAAAGGAGTGGGCCCAGTACTGAGCACTGGGGGACTCTGTTAGTGGCTGGCTTCTTTGTAGAGGGACCTCACCTCTTTTGACCTCTTAGGTCCTATCAGTGATCCAGTTGCCTATCCAGCAGGTGACAAAAAGGTTTATACCCAATATAATGAACTTGTATGTAATGCCTGAGTGGGATATTGTATCAAAATCCTTGGCCAGGTTGAGGTAATCTGTGTGCTTTGGTGACCTTCTCAAAGAAGTCTACTAGATTAAATAGGCATGACCTTCCTTTAACAAAGCTGAACTGTGATGAGTCCAGTCTTTGCAGCTTACCTATGTCCTCATTTATCATGTCCATGATGATTCTTCCCATGGCCTTATATATGAGGCTGGTTATACCTATGGGCCTCTAGTTACCTGGATCGGTGGTTTGAACTCCTTTATGCATGGAAATGACTGCAGCCATCTTTCATTCCTTGGGCACAAAACCTGACTGTAGGCACCATTTGAAAAGTGATTCAAGTCTACTAGAGAGGTCGTGTTTCATGTTATTTAGCAATCATCCTAGGATGGTATCTGGTCCTATCAATGCAGTGTTTTTTGGTCACAGAAATGCAATGAAGACCTGTTTTCTAGTAATGATTGGGGGATTCTGGTATGCAGTATTTCCTTTGGACTATTGGGGGGGGGGTGGAGAAATTTGAGCTGAACCTGTCAGCCAAAAGGTTGGAAAATGGCCCCAGTTCAGTGTGGCTCAGCATTGTTGCATATTTCCCTTGAGGTGACAAACATAGCTGTAGAAAACTTTGTGGTTGTCCTTTGCCTGAGAAGCTATTTTTTGCTTCAAATGTATCCTTTGAAGTATTAATTAACCTTGTTAGCTCTCTGTTTAGATTGGTCAGGCTTTTTTTGTATGTTGGGCTTCATTCCTCCTATGCTAGGCTAAGATTTTTTCTTTTGTTGTATAACTGATTGATATCATGATTCCACCAGTGTGGCTTGTCTTTTGAATTTGTCTTATTCTTAATACAAGTGAGCACAGCTCACTCTATACAACCATCAATATGGCTGTACAGCGATTTTGTAAATAGCTCAGCTTTGCTTTGGTGTGTACTGGGTTTGGTGGTTCTTGGAATTTAGC
The DNA here is from genome assembly GCF_019279795.1 of Protopterus annectens. Taxonomy (NCBI): domain Eukaryota; kingdom Metazoa; phylum Chordata; order Ceratodontiformes; family Protopteridae; genus Protopterus; species Protopterus annectens. The sequence continues at coordinate 869,564,060 of NC_056739.1, read as the reverse complement.
CCAGGTGTCACTTTGTAGAGAGAGAGGTTAGCTTTGGAATAGTTCCTAAAGGTTTTTGATTTCACTGGGTCCTTGGATTTAATTTTTATTTCAAACAATAATGCCTTATGGTCAGATCTGGCAAGTGAGAACATTACATTGGGTGAAGAACACTCCTTCCCCATGATTGTGAGTCCAAGGTCAATGATGTTTGTACCACTGGTATTAGAATGACCAACTGTTCCAGGATGTTACTATTAATGCATTTTTAGGAATCACTGGGTTTGTGCATTAGACGTGGTGTAGAATTCCCAATATATAGAGAGGTAGTTGAGATCTCCCCCCATGAAGATCATATTTGGTTGAATGGTAAGGGACTCTTGTACATTGGGATAGGTAGCATGGGTTTCCTGGAACATGGAGGGGGACCTATAGTTTGCAAGGATATGGTATGAGGCTATGTTTATGGTGAGTTGCATATGTATGAGTTCCAGTGGGTCATACATTTTAGCTTCTCTCGATGTGAGGTTGTTTTTAATATAGGCTGAGACTTCTCCACTTTCACTTCCCTCTTGCACAGTAGCTGGTCTAAAGGTGCGAAAGGCACTGATAGGGTACTCTCCATGACAAGGTATTATAACCTTGCACTGCTGGGGTACTCTCCATGACTTTAAACCATGTCTCCATTCCTACACAGATTTCTGCACTCTCCATGAAGAGGAAGGCTTGCAGGGAGTGGAAGTTCTTGTTATGACTTCTAGCATTGAGCAGTACCACCTTCAGATATTTCTTTGTAGGTTCAGTTAAGTCAGAGGTTTATCAGTTTGGCATTGCCTAAAAAAGACACTATGGGGGTGGAAAAGGTCTTGCCAATATCCAAAAGGCTAGAGGGGGATAAGTGAAGACCATCCCTGGCAAAGCAGGGTGGCCTGTCAACCATGCACTCCCAGGCTGCCAGATAATGTACCCCTATGGACCGACACCAGAAGCTAAGCCAATTGTTAAAAATCAATCATTGTATGCTGGTAACGTAACATCATCCTTGGAGAAGGTAGCACACTGCTCAGTTCTGAAGTACCTGTCTATGACCCATAACCAGTGAGGCTGATCATGTCTCACTTCATATATTCAAGGGAGGTGCATCGTGGGTCATTAACACCCACATCGACTATGACAAGAGTCATAGTGCTATCTGTGGTTCAATGACCTGAGTGCCTGTTGGGTTGATGGATCCTAGCCCCAGAAAGGCAGCTAACTGTATCTCTCTTCTTACTCAGACTGATGAGGATATCAGTGTGCCCCTCTATTGAATCACCAGTGACCAGGAAATTTGATTGTGTGTTGATTTGCCTTAAGTGCTTAACAACAGAAGCACTGGATACAGTGTTACTGTGTGTAGCTGTAGGTGGTGTTTTAACACACTGTTTAAATGATGGCTGAGGACCCTTTCTTTGATAATACTATGTAAGAGGTTTCAGTGTTTTAGGAAGGTTAGGTTTAAGTGCCTCAGCATAAGTAGTTTTATGTGTAGAGTCTTCACTGTGGTCAGTAGGTGTGGTTCAAGTGTCATTGACAACCTCTATAGGATTAGTTTTGGTTGTATGAAACAGTTTTGCCTTCATCGATAAAGTGCATTTATACTGCTTGCATACTTTATTGGTTTTGTTAAGAATAAATGGGTTGTCAGTGTATATGAGGCAATTTCTGCAATGCTTCAGAATACCCATCTCAACCTGAGTGGCCACAGAGATAGTCGGGAAGTGCATATCCATGGCTACTTATCTACTTAAGGAGGAGCGAAGGAAATTTAAATATTGAATAGATCAGTAACACAAGGAACTCAATCAGTAATGCTCAGCTATATGCAGGCTTGATGCTCTAGTAGTTAAAAACACTGTGTCTAGACAGTAAGAGTGTTTTAAGGGAAACTTACACTGTGAGAGCTCAGAGTCTACACAGATCAAGAAAGAATCATACTGTGAGATATTGGCATTTCTACAGATCACTGCTAGGTGCTGCTGTGAGCAGAGCAGCAGTTCTAACTAAAAACTGTAAAAAAAGTCAAACAGTTCATTTATTTAACACAGAAACACTCAATTAATGCAGGTATGGAAAAACAATGCGAAAAACAAGTGCCGAAACAGTTGATATGGTAATGTAAGTCTTAGCTTGCTTGTCAGTTATGAGTCAAGCATTGTGCAGCTTAAATAGCAGCGGAGATTCTATGAAAATAAAACACAAACATTGCACTGTGGCCAGTCATAAACAACACACTCTTCTTTCCTTTACACAGTCGTGGGCCAGAAAATGTCTCAAGTCCCCCCTACTCTCACCAAAGGGAACCAAGACAGTTCTAACTAAAGACTGTCAAAAAGTTAAAAAAAGTGCAGATATTCAACACAGAAATGTTTGATTAATACAGCTATGACAAATACAATGTGAAAAACAAGTGCTGAAACAGTGGATATGGTAATGTAAGTCTTAGCTTTTGTAGAGTTTAGCAGAAACCAGCAACACTTTTCTTCTCAAGTAGTGTGGTCAACAAATGTCACCAAATGCCAAACAAATCCACAGGAACCAAAGAATTTCAGGATCACAAAGAGAATAAAATGTATTTTAAATTTAATGAAGCGCTTTTCATCGAGTACACTGGCTTGACTTCTTCAAACAACTAAATATGAGTCCATGCTTAAAAACTCTAAAAAACAGTCATGTGGCAAGAAACATTAGCATATTAAATAACTAATTAAACAATTAGCAGCTCAATGGTTCTTAAAGATAACGTTCCTTTTATAGTTATAGTAAGCATACGCTATCTATAATAATTTTGCGTGGAATCACTTATCATCCATACCTTTGTAAGCAAGAAAACACTAACAGTTTGTATACCATGCTTGGACTAAATGCCGTGGGTACGCACATTTCTATAAAGGAAGCCCTAGTAACATTCAATTAGATGGACGTCCCTAAATAAACTGATAATAAATATACTCTGATCAAATTGCCTCATAAAAATATCTCATAAAAGGAAAAACTATAATGACATAAACACCTTACAAATACTTATAAACAAGGCTAAAACTACAATAAAAGGCAGGTTGTAAAACTAGTTAAAAACACATCATGAAAATATGATATTTTATGTTTGGTAATATTACTAATGCTTGTTCTTACGGACTATAAAGTTATCTGGTCAAACGTTTTAATTTTAAATAAGGCAGGATGGAGCACATCTCATTTAATCCAGAGTAATGATGAGCATCAACACGTAACTGCCAGAGAAGTTCTAAATATTCTAACAGTGGTGATACAGGTCTACCTCTAAAGTCTTGGATAATTTGATCAATTATTCTAAATTTAAATCTATGGATTGGAAAATTGTTAACATGTCTAGCTAGCACATTTACAGTTTTAGTCTTCCTTATACTGTATAGGTGTTCATATATTCTTTCTTTAAACTTTCTGTCCAGTATGGAAAGCTGGACAGAAGTCACACTGAGCTAGCTAAACCACCATTTTGTGCTACAATTGAACCTTTTTTTATATAATATGTTGTGTTTCTGATAAAAAATCTCTGTCCTGTTGATATATGTCCACAGTAGTTACAAGCTTCACACTTGAATATCCCTGGGGTTCTAGTGAAAGTTTGTCTGGATGACTCCATTAAATTTTTTAAGTTGTTCCCTCTTCTAAAGGTAAAAGTTGGCGTTTCACCTTGTTTATCAGTGATACTATTATTGTTAAGCAATAAATTCCAATTTTTAAAGATAATTCTCTTTACATCATGAGCCTCCAAACTATATGTATAAATAAAACTAATTCTAAAGTTGTTACTTAGTTCATTGTCTGGAGTTCTGATATAAATATTATTCATTGGGGTAATATCTCCTAAAAGTGTCTCATCCAAGTGTAGTGAAGAATCAGTGTCTCTATAGCCCAAAATAGGTTTATATAAATCTAATGTTCTTTTGTGGCTAACTTCCCTAATCAGTTCGCAGATTACTGACTCTGGGTACCCTCTCCTTAAAAACATTTGCATAAGATAATCACATCCGTTGGTGAAATCAGTGTCTACACTAACCATCCTAGCCACCCTAACTAGTTGACCTTTGATAACTGACCTTTTTTAACTAAATGGGTTGGAACTGGTAAAATGTAAAAATGAATTAGAATAAGTTTCTTTGCGGTGGATGGTTGCTATATAGCAGTCAGAATGAATGTCTTTCTTTAACAATACATCTAGATAACTTATGGAATCCTTACCAAAACTAGATGTAAATTTTAAAAAATTGAAACTTTTATTAAATTCATCTACAAGTGTTCTAGCTGTATCTACCTCTCCCTTTAAGACGATAAAAATATCGCAAAGGAATCATGTATAATAGTGGATGTGGTTCATAATGGTAGGATTGTTAAATATACAGTGGTGTTCCCAATGGGCCATCAGCATGTTGGCAAAACTAGCCCCACATGGTGAGCCCATTGCGACACCTATTTTTTGTAAGTAGATATCCTGACCAAAAAGTATGTAGTTACTTAACAAAATAAAAGTAAGTAGTTCTTCCACCACCCTGATGACTGGAGGAGGGGCTTGATATTTGCGCATCTTACTTAACACTGACTGAATCCCTTCCTCATGAGGGATGGAACTATAGAGGTCACACACGTCCACAGTTAGAAAATTAAATTCTCTTTTAAATGTTAGTTGGCTTAAGTCTGTGAGAAACGACCAAGAATCACGACTAATCTGTTTCTCTTGTACCACATACTTTTTCAAAATAGAAACAAAGAATTTGGCACTAGCATAATTAATAGATTGGCGAGCGTCCACTAATGCAGTGTGCAGTTCGTTGATACTGACTTTTAAATAAGTTTCACTACTCAATATATTAAACATTTTATCTAAATAGTCAGTGTTATTCATAAGTACCAAGACCCCTCCTCTGTCAGGTTTCATCATTCTAACTGGACATTGTCTTAAGTCATTCAAAATTCTATATTCATTCTTGCTTATGTTATTGTCAGCTGTATACTTATTAATATGTAAAGATCTTATATCCAGTTCAAAAACTTGGTCAAATAAATTCAAAGTAGGGCGAAGGGGAGGGTTGTAAGTGCTTCAGATATACAAATCACTGTAAGACAACTCATTATTACCAAAAATAAGTGCTAGGTTTAGTTTTCTTACAAAAAGTTTAAAGTCCATTAAAACTTTAGCTATATCTGAATGTGCACTCAGAACAAATGTCAAACCTTTAGAAAAAAGTTCAGCGAGGTCACTGTTCACCTCATAGCTTGAATAATTATATATATTAAAATTGCCGGTTAAGTTAGCAACTATTTTACAGTTAATCTTCCCTGTTAAAAGCCCAGCAGTGTTTACCTTTTCTGTTTTGCCTTCCCTATTGGTTTCCTGACATCTGTTTGAAGTTTTTGTTGTTTGAAGAATGAAAATTCTGACGGTTATATAGAACGACCGATGAGTATGTATTAACATCCTGGTTAAAAAACTAGGTTGGTTTTGGTTGTTTTGGTCAGTTCTTTTCTTTTTTTCACTTCTTGGTGCATTGCTTGTACTTGGTATACAGGCAAAAGACGTAGTTTCTTCATCCTGTACTGCATACTGTATGCTTCTATTGGATGGTATAGAATCTAATTGACTAATCACATTCCAAGTTTGCAATAGGGGTGGGTTAGGGTATGCCATGCCATTAGTGTAATCTGTACGGTCTCTCTCTAATTTCTTTATTTTAATAGATTTCAGTTTGTCTATTTGCCGACTTATACTTGAAAAAATACGATTATAATCGTAGTGGTACCGCAAGTAATCAGTATGTTGTTTAATTTCCCCATTTAACTGTTTTACCTCATTCCCAATGTTCTCTACAGCTGATTTGTAATGTTTACTCATTACTTGCATCAATTCAATTCCTTGTTTGTTGAAAAGTTAGATTAATTCTTTGTGGAACACTAATCCAGCTTCTAAGCCTGTAGGGAATTGCCAAGATCTAAGCTCTTTTCGGACTAAGTTGCATTTAATACACTCGGCAAAGTACACTATTTCTAGCTGAAGTTTTTTATGTTTAAGAAGCTTATGATCAAGTGTTTTCAATTTGTTTTTTCAAAAAACACAAGGCGGCAGCACCACAGCAGATCTTCAAACAAGAGTGAAGGTTTAATTACTCCACAAAAATGGAAACACAGTAAGAGCTTTCATGTTATCAAAACGTTTCATCAGACTTTCAAATGCCTAACATCAATTAACATCATTAAATACTAAATTCATGTACCAATGAACAGTCATTCAAAAAAAATCAATCATGACATCACATCATTATATAGAAACCATATCTAAAATTTAAAATCATATACTTTAATAAATAATTATATGCTTTAATAAATAAACCTATATAAATAAATAATCATACAATTATGTAACCTATTGCAAAACACTCAACATTTAAAAAAACACTTTTAAAAAAAAACTTCATCATAAAATATTTTTTTAAAAAATGTTTCTCTATTGACTCCTTTGTTTATAATCTAACAAAATAGAATGTCTAGTGTGCATATGGTCTAGCCAATAAAATGGTTTCAGTGTCGTCCTATCATTTAAACCGCTCATTTTATGAGCTTGTAGACGTATGATCCATTTATTTTCTTGTCCCTCAGTATAGTTCTTGACATCCCCTATCCTTCCTGTTTTTCTAATTAATTCTAATGCTCTAAACTTAAACTTATGCATCATGCCATAGGTCAACACATGCTTCGAAAGTGCATTCTTCTCATTCTCCTTATTAATGGCATATATGTGTTCCCTTATTCTTTCCCTAAGGGATCTGTTAGTTTTCCCTACATAAAATGATTTACATACCTAGTATTGTGCCAGGTATATCAGATCCCTCATCCTACAATCAGTATACTGCTTAAAATATAATCTTGTCCAGTGTCAGGATGAATAAACTTATTGTCACTTGCCATGTACGGGCATTGGTTGCAGCCTCTACAGGCAAATGTTCCCTGTCTATCGAATCGTAACATATTCTGAGTTCTATCATGCTCATAACAAAGCAGTCTCCTTAAGGATTTTGTATTCCTGTAGGTATACCTTGGTTTAATCCTGACTATTGTTGAGATATTATCATCTGCACTTAATAACTTCCAGTTCTTTTCTAATATCTCTTTCATCTTAACATTCTTATTTGTGGAAGGAATTATTATCCTCAGTCCTATATTATTTCCTGAACCCAATTCTTCATTATCAGATCTATTAACTCCTTTGTTATCATTTCTTTGAAAGAATGGTCTCCCCCTACTCCTCCTCTGTAGCTGATTAGTACTCATCACCTTTTCTATCTCATAAGCCTTGTAGCCTTGTTGCTTAAAATTATCTGTCAGCATCTTGCATGTTTTAAGATAAGACCCTTCATGACTTGTAAGTCTCGATGTTCTAAGCACCTGACCCTTCATTATATTTGGATACATATGAGCCAGATGCATGCTACTACGATGTAATAGACTATTTCTCCAGCTTTGTTTCCTAAACATATCAGTGTGTATACTATCATCATCCCTAGTCAGTTTTACATCAAGGAATTGTAAGCTTGTGTGAGAACTATTACATTCAAAGGACAGAAAATCAGTCGTTCCATTTATATACTGAACAAAATCTTCTAATTGTTCTCTCGTGCCTTTCCATACAAAGAAAACATCATCCACAAATCGTCTGTAATATCTAATATACTCACTAAACTCTGCCCCATTCATCACATATGTCCTTTCCCAATATGCCAGCACTAGGTTGGTATAAGAGTTGGCACATGGTGTGCCCATCGCTACCCCTTTAGTTTGTAAAAATTATTTTCATCATACATGAAAATATTGTTGCTCAGTACAATATAGATCATCAATACACCACCACCAAATCAGCAGGCACTTGGAAGGGCAATCAAAGATGTGGAACCCGTTGTTCGTCCCAAAGTGGTTAATTTAGAAGAAAAGCGTTTTTTACCGTATCCAATAAAACAATTGAATTATGTGAGAGGGCGTTCATTAAGCAAAGGTCAGAGGAAAAGGAAGTTTTCGGAAGAAAGGTATGGACAAAGGAAGAATACAAGGAACTGAATTCTTTAGTATTTAATTTTTCAAGCTATGTTCTAAATGAAACTGATAAAGCTGTTTTAAATAAGGGGTTGGGGTTTATACCATCCCAACCAAGTAAAATTAGTGATACGCTAACAGATTTGCGTTTGTTTGGTCGTTCTATTGCATTGAAAATGTTTTTCAAACATAATGCAATGTCGCTTGAGAGTGGCTGCCCTCATAAGTTAAAAAAGAAGAGCAGCTTTATCCCTCCCTTACCAAATAGTGTTGATTGTTTTATCAAATTATGTGAACGTGATCTCTATAAGTATTATTCTGTAGGTGACAGAAAGAAGAATAGGTTTTTTAACATGACAAGTTCGGAAGCTGCTTCGCTGACGAAATTGAGGAATGATACAATGCTTACTATAAAACCAGCCGATAAAAGGGGGGGGGCGTGGTGCTCATGGACACGGTTGATTATAATGATAGCATGAATATTTTGTTGCAAGATACTAATACATATCGTGTCTTGATGAGTACTGATGTAACACAGATTATATGTAATGTACATGACAATATTTACGATCTTTTAATGTGTAGGCAAATAGATAAAGAAACCTATGATTTCCTACATGTTGAATCACCATTGATCCCTTGTATGAAAGGGTTACCAAAGGTACATAAGAAAGTCTCCCCACTTCCAATGCGACCAATAGTTTCAGGCAGGGGTTGGGTCACCTCAACTATATCGATATATTTAGAGTCAATGTTGAGAGTTGTGGTTGACTCTATTCCGACTATTTTAAAGGACACTTATCATCTACTGAATGATGTTAGACAGTTAGATTATGATCTTAGAATAGGGAAGTGTATACTGGTGACTCTTGATGTTAAAAACCTTTTTACCAGTATACCTAATGGCTATGATTTACAAGCCATGAGGGATGTTATGAACAATGATACTGATTTCAGTATAGATGAACAGATTCTATTATGTCATCTTTTAGAGATGGTCCTTGAAAATAATGTGTTCATGTTTGCTCAGAAACATTATTTACAGCAATGGGGTGTTGCCATGGGCACCCCTGTTGCGAACACATATGCAAATTTGGTAGTTTTTAATTGGGAGAAAAACAATTTGTTCAATCATAGAATTTATCATGAGAAGGTTAAAATGTACAAAAGGTTTGTAGATGATGTTCTAATTCTCTGGGAAGGAACCCATGTTGAGTTTAAAGATTTTTTGGTATACCTGGAATCTACAACTGAATTCTTAAGGTTTACTATGGAATGGTCATATACGAACATTAATTTTTTGGACATTACCCTCACGATTACTAATGAGAATTGCATAAAATCCACGTTGTATCGGAAATCTTGTTGGAAAAATACTCTACTGTGTTATAACAGCATGCACCCTAGACATATTTTCCCAGGCATAGTGAAGAGTCAATATGTTAGACTAACAAGACTATGTGAGGATAAAGATACTCTAACCAGAGAAGCAGAGATAATGGAAGATCTGTTTCTGGTTAGAGGGTACAACAAGAAATTGGTATGTGACATCAAAAATAATGTTTTGAGTGGGAGAGATCACATAGAAGATTTATATGAACGTTATAAGACTGAAGATAAGTGCCATGTTGGTAGTAGCTATAAACATTCTGAGAAAGACACTAGACTCTTGTATGTTATGCAATTTACGAATGATGTTCTTGATTTGAAGAACATCATAATATGCAACTGGAACGTCCTGACTATGGATGAGTCAGTAAGGAGCATCGTGGGTGAGAAACCTAAATTTGTTTATAGGAACTCCCCAAATCTTAAGCAGTTGCTATGTTTTAAAGAAAATAAAACTGCGTTGCATGGACATGAGCATATTAAGAGTTTTGGTAGCTTCCCTTGCAGGAATTGTAATATGTGCCAATACATTACTGATAGCATCCTAAACAAAATTTCACTTTTATGCCTAGATTTTATGCAACTTGTGATTCAATGAATTTGATATACTTAGCGACCTGCATGAAATGTGACGCTTTCTATGTAGGAATGACCAAAAGAAAATTTAAACAGAGAATATATAATCATGTTTACGACATAAAGAAGAATAGTGAATTCAATGCTTTGGCTAGACATGTTAGTGAATACAGAGAACACAGTTTTAAGTTTAGGGTACTTCAGTTAGTGGGTTTGAATAAAAGAGGGGGTGATAATATGAACACTCTAGCTAATGTTGAGTTGACATGGATTTTTAGATTAGGAGCACATTTATCTCCAGGATTCAACCATAGCATATGTATTAAACCTGTTTTGAATGCTAGGATATACAAATAAGGAATAAATATACTGCTTATGGGTAGATTAGCATAGTATACACCCCACAACTGTTCATAGAATGATATCAACTGTTCAGATGTGATGTTTCATATAACATCTTTCTAACAGTATTCGTTTATATTTCGAAGTCATCATTTTTAATATAGTTTTAATTATGTATGTTTTATATTTTTGTGGACAACAGATATATGATATGTCGTAAGACTGTCCTAAAATGTTTTATAACGTCTTTGTTGTTTCTTCTGGAACCTCTGATTGTTCTATTTTATTTTATTTATTTTATTTATGGTGTTTGGAAACTGACTGATGTTATCTTTTTAAGAAATCCTCCATTTGACCATGAAAGTTTTTTAATTAATTCATTGTGCATTAGTTTGCATAATTAATTGATTGAATGCACTTGTTTTGCTATATATACAAAGGATGAATTGCTAAAATATGTTAAGATCTGATGAAGTGCACTTTGATGCGTGAAAGCGCTTGTCTGTTCGTTCTGTGATTAAAAGGAATTATTTCATGTTTCCTGGTGGTGAATCCTGCAGTGTTTTTTACTTATACTTATACTGTCATTCGTTTGACTGTGGGATTCTTTTGGGACTGTACGGTAATTTTGTACATATGCTTAGTACAATATCTAATAGCAACATATATCTCATAATGAGGTCCCTAGGCACCCCTTCCTCTACCAACAATAACCTCACATAGTCCATTCCTGTGCTATTACGTATGGGTGTGAGCAACGAGACCACATAAAGCGAGACTAATAAATCACTTCCAGTCTCCTCACCCGAGAACACATAATTAGCATAGGTCTCTAGAAACTGTTGTGTATCTCTAGTCACTGTAGTCACGCCTTCTACTAGAGGTCTAAACTTTTTTTTCCAAGTAAATGGAGAGTGGTTCAGTGAGCCATCATTTTATGTAGGGAAAACTAACAGATCCCTTAGGGAAAGAATAAGGGAACACATATATGCCATTAATAAGGAGAATGACAAGAATGCACTGGCAAAGCATGTGTTGACCTATGGCATGATGCATAAGTTTAAGTTTAGAGCATTAGAATTAATTAGAAAAACAGGAAAGATAGGGAATGTCAAGAACTATACTGAGGGACAAGAAAATAAATAGATCATATGCTTACAAGCTCATAAAATGAGCGGTTTAAATGATAGGACGACACTGAAACCATTTTTATTGACTAGACCATATGCACACTAGACATTCTATTTTGTTAGATTACAAACAAAGGAGTCAATATAGAAACATTTTTTAAAAAAAATTTTTATAATGTTTTTTTAAAAAGTGTTTTTTTAAATGTTGAGTGTTTTGCAATAGGTTACATAATTGTATGATTATTTATTTATATAGGTTTATTTATTAAAGCATATAATTATTTATTAAAGTATATGATTTTAAATATTTTAGATATTGTTTCTATATAATGATGTGATGTCATAACTCATTTTTTTGAATGATTGGTCATTGGTACACGAATTTAGTATTTAATGATGTTAATTGATGTTAGGCATTTGAAAGTCTGATGAAACATTTTGATAACGTGAAAGCGCTCACTGTGTTTCCATTTTTGTGGATTAATTAAACCTTCATTCTTGTTTGAAGATCTGCTGTGGTGTTACCTCCTTATGTTTTTTGAAAAAGTACATTCAATTTCATAGGGGCACTTTATCCAGGACAGTTGTGTGTTTTCAATTTGTTGACTAATAAAGGTTCACTACCTCCAGCCGGTGCCAACGGTGTATTATCTGTTCCCTGGATGCTGAAGGATGGTGAATCCCTAAGCCAGGCAGAAATATCCAATGCATTAATGAACCCTGAGGCAGTGTTGTGGTTTTGTTCGTTAGCTGTCCTATTATGCAGTAGTGTTTGAGACCTGTTCTACGTAGAAGTTGGTTGTACAACACTGGTGTTTAAACACGGAGATTGTGGGTCATTAGAGGTAACAGTTTCTGGGAAATTGCTTCTCGTAGTATTATTCATCTATCTGCATTCCCATTCATATAGTTAGGGTTATTCTGTGATTGAATGATATAACCTTGGGATAAATGTCACCAAATGCCTCAGGCACAGAGATTCAAACTGTAAGCAAGATAGCCCTCTAGCCAATCAAATAAAGGAACAATAAGACTTACTCCAACAATTCCCAGCTTGCAAGGGCATAGGCTATCCTCTCCTGCCACAAGAGTGTAAACCACAAACCTTCTTAATATAAGATAACTGGTTTGGAGTCCAAGTGACTAAACCATAACAAAGACACTTAAAATAACAAATGTAATAAGCCTTCAACCAGCAATTCCTAACTCAGAAGAGTGTAAGCTACCTCTCCTGCTTCAAGAGTGTAGACCACAAATCTTCTCTCCTGCTTCAGGAGTGTAGACCACAAACCATCCTAATGTAAAATAAGTAAATTGGAGCCTAACTGCTTAAATCAGAACTAAGAGGCTTAGAAAACAGTTACAATGTAATCAGGATACTAGCAAACAGTAATAAATGCAGTAGATTAAATGTAACTGAACACTGTAAGAACATGCAGCAAAAAGCTAAGTTAAGCTAAATAAGGCAGGAATAAGCACAAATACATTAAAAGTAGCTGAAAAAAGTTATCTCTGGCATCACATGAAAATTCTTAAAATCAAAAACTATGATGGTAATTCTGAAATGGAAGGTATGTTGTATAGGAACATTAGAAATGTGCTTAAAGGAAACAAAATGCATGCAGATATAGAAACTCTTAAATAAGCTTTGAACTTAATGAATGCAACTATTAAGCCAATGTGATTATACTATTAGCTTGCAGTCATATTAAACAATTGTTCCAAGCTTTTTTCTAACTCACTAGGACAGCAAATATTTAAAATAAGGCCATCAGTAGATAAACATTTTGCTTGACTAAGGGTTTCATGAAAATATAAAACCAGAGCAAAGGAATGTGTATGTTTGGAAAAGTGACTTCAGCAATGGGGAAGCCAAAAAAGACATACTTTCTAATGAGTAGTGCTAACAAACAGCAACCAAAATAATGTTGGCACCATTTAATAAATGTATATTTTGAGTCAATACCTTCCTTACCAAAAATGGCAATTTTCATTGCATGTATTTGAGGGACTAACCTTCTTACATTAAAGTACTTTTTCCTGTGAAACTGAAAATTAAAAAATATCCAGAATATTTTCAGCTGTGGAGATGATAACAAAGTCAAAAACTGCAGGTGTATACACACACACACACACACACACACACACACACACACACACACACACACACACACACACACACACACACACACACACACCATCTAGATCCAGAAAGGAATCAAGCCCAGGTAATGGAGGCTAAAGCCTGTAAAAGAGGAAAGATGGAATATACTCCCAAAACCAACAAAATGGATGAGGGCCAAAGGTGCTCAGATACCAATGCAAAGGTCCAGCCTCGGACTACTACTGATCTCCTTTAGTCTAGCAAGTAGGTTTGGTTGTGTAACCTGTTGGGGATCTAACCTCACAACTGGATTTTACAGTCTGACCTGCTGCTTCAGCTTCCTTATCTAAGAGCATTCATATGAACTATATGATCCACTGAAAGACTGTGGCAAGGAGGCATGGAAAAAGATGGGCAGAGGATATACCAGAGAAAATCTGCAAAGGATACAATCACTATGAAAAACACGAAGCCAAGAATCAATTATGTTAATGCCAAGACTTAAACAATTCATCTCTCTCACACTTTCTACTTTTAAAACTGTAGCAAATTGTTTGCTGCATTTGTAGCAAGTGGCTTGCTACAACATATACCACACACGAAGCACTGGCTGCAAAAGCAGTATTAGTATTCATTTCTGAGTACTGGTACTGCATTACCAACTGGTATGAAAATCATGCCCCTACTATCTTCCCCTTTAACTCCCACTGTAGCTGCACCTCTGCTCTACAGCATTCTTAACTGTAATCATTTCTTATAGACAAAGGCTGTACACTGGAATTAAGCAAAATACCATTGTATATAACACTGCAAGGAAAATATGTACTTTAATCCCCACCCTCCACCAGAACCACATTTTTTCTTATTTGCAAAAAGCAATTCAGTTTCTTACCCTTCAAGCTAAAACAGTACCCTTTTTGGCATACCTATAATAAGTTCTTGTGTTTCCACATAACCAGTCCATGAAATTGATGGTAATAATACATTTTATTTAATTTATTCACTCTTTGTTTACACGCCAGAGTCCTCTTCTTAGGAGAGACCCAAGGTGGAATTTATACTGACTAGGGGAAATTTGGCCAGGACACCAGGGAGCTGCCCCTACTATATATACTGCTATATGTATGCTGTTTTTTTCTTCATAAGTGCCATGGCATCCTTTACATCAACCTGAATTACCACGCACTCAGACAGATGGGACCTCAGTTTAACATCTCATCCAAATGATAAACCACTCAGGAATCCTGCTAAAATGACTTTCTTAGTTGTTGCAGCTAAATCCCGCTGGACTAGGGCCAGTGGCAGATTAAGAACCTGACCGTAGAGGGAGAATGGCTATGGTAATAGAAGTGTGTTACATTCTCTCTGCAGCTAAAGATTATGAGATCTACCATAGGTGAAATATTTGTGATTACTTAGCAAGGAAATAAAATAATATTCTTAACTGTTACAGTTACTCCAACTGTCCTTGGACCTATATCATTTGGTAGGTCTGGTAGGTCACAAGGGTATATCTAGGCATACTGTTTACAGAGTACATTTTTTCTTTGCATCACTCAGAAATGTTGTAGCTTTTTTCAGGTTGTATTGTCCACACTTGTCTAAAGTAAGCCCTCTAACAACAGATACATAACTTGTTGACAGAGAGGATTGCTATTCTTAAAAACAATATCTTTAATAGTTTTACACAGAAACACTGAAAATGATGTGCACCTTTGACCGCTAATCTGCAACATTTTGAAAGATGTATCTGATTTTTTACATGCCTGGTGTGTTGGAGGACAGTAAAAAGAGTTTGTGAATACAAAATGGAATTTTCTGGCTATATCTCTGGTAGGTCAGTAGAGATGTGATAGATATTCTGCCCACTGCCTGGCACCACTTACTGCTAACTTAGGGTTTGGCCACAATAAACAAAACTTGAGTTTATACTGGAAACTGAATTCAACAATGAGGTGATTTCACTTCATTAAGCTTCATAAAGCTCGCAAAACCTCAGTAAATTAGGTGTCTGTCCTTTTAGCACAGAGCCAGAGAATTCATTTGTGTAACCAGTGACCCAACTTCCCACGTCTGGGATATCAGAGATCATTAGTATTGTGGGCTGAGGGTGAGAGGATGAAGCAGCCAGTGGTCAGCTTTTCTATTCTTCAGGGTTCAGGGGAAAGTCATGTCTTTGTGACTTTTAATGGAGACATGGAGCCTTGCAGGCAGCCTACTTAGGGGAGTGACTGGACAATATCACTGCGCACACCACTCCCCAAGGTATGGACTCTGAAAGACTCAGCAGACATGATGTCTCTCAGTGCCACATCTCATATGTCTGTGTTGGATCTCTTGCTCCAAGGGAACAACAAATTTGTATCATAAGGTTTACTCTCTGAGTAGCTGAGGGTGCACCCAGTAATTGGATCACATTGTAAGTTACCTGGTAAGAAGCAATTTGGGGGGATCCAGTTTATGAAATCATAATAAATGAAAGAATAGCCAGAGACCTAAACAGACTAGGCAGAGAGGAATATAAAAAATTGCTAAGCAGTGCAAAGTAGATTATGTCACAAACAGGCAGGTCTCCTATTTCAGTAACCTAAGAAAATTATCTGAAATTATCTCTTAAACAGAAATTCCAGACTCTGTCATAGCATTAGTGCAACCAAAAAAGTTCTCTTGCTTTGATTTGTTCTGCCAAACAAAATCTTTCCCATATCAGTTTCTGTCCCACTGAACCAATACACCTACATCAGACTCCTTAACACAACCTCAGCCCTTTAACTTTTATCCTAAAAGACATGAAACGATTAAATATGACAAAGGCCAAATTATTTTTGATAACTTATTCCATTGCTTTATTACACAATTCATTGCCTTAATTTCCATTCAGTTATTGTACATATTTAAACTCTTCTTTATAAATGACACCTTTTTATTTCTATAGAAGTCTACCAGTGTCATACTTCATAGGTGTAGGTATGTACTAGGGTATCTGTCCTTGTGTGCTATTTTAAAACAAGCCAGTTTCCCTTTCAGAGGTGAGAATCAAGCCCTGTACCTTGTGTGTGTGAGATAAACATCTTAGCCATTATGCCATTCTCGAGCCCCATCCTATATCAATGCCAAATCTGGTTCATCCAATTTCATCTTTAAGTTTTGCCCACTGTGTTCCTCTCCATCCTTTCTTAATAACTAGAAACAACATTCTTTAAAAACTCACTGAGCACTTGTCTAAATGCAGGCTTCCCTTGAGGGAACAATATGGCTTGATTAATAGTACAGCACAACACCTTCTTTGCTGTCTGTCACAATCCATATTTATGAAGAAGAATGGCCAGTGGTCATCTGACTGGAGCAGTTTTCTAGCTCTTAGTAGTTAGTTTGACTCTTTATTTCGGATACTTCGAGCTTTAAACTATTGGCTACTGTAGTATCTCTTAGATATCAAACTATCTTTACTCAAGTGTTTGTCTGTACCAGCCTATGTCAGTGATTCTTATATCTTCTCATTTAGCATTGGTATTCCCTGAGAATTTTGGGTGGCACGGTGGTGCTGTGGATAGGATTGTCACCTCGCAAGAGGTTCCCTGGTTTGATTCTCGGCTGAGGTACCTTCTGTGTGGAGTCTGCATGTCCTCCTTGTGTTTGCATGGGTTTTGTCTGGGTGCTCCAGTTTCCTCCCACATTATAAAAACATGCAGTATATAGACTGGACACCCTAAATTGGCCGTAGGTGTGAGTGTGCATGTGAGTGTGCATGTGAGTGTGTGGTGTGTAAGAACTACCATGGCAGAGCTAGCCACCTGGTGGTGTAAACCTTGGCTCTAGATCAATGCCACTCTTGAAGTAGCACCCCAACTATATGTACAAAAATGGGGAAAAAGGGGTTGTGGATGCTGGATGTAGTCCCTGAAACTTTCTATTCAGTTAACTTCTGATTTTATAGTTATGAATTTACTTTTATTAGATTATCCTGAACTTCATTCACTTCTCTATAATGACAATTTATTCCTTTCTAGGTCTGATTGTCCCTCATCCAGACTAAGATGCAGATGTTAATATTTCCCATATATGTGCAGTAACCATCTTCCTAATGTCAGCATTACAAAACTAAAGCCACACTCTCTTGATATCAAGCATCCCTTCAAAAGATACCCATATCATGTTACCAAATCTCTGTTACATCCAAACCAGAGGAAATTGTCACTGTTTTCAAACACCTGTAATTTTGTGTTGGCTGCTCATTTTCATTCCTATAACACATTGATAAGCTACGTATCAAACAAGAAGTGCAGCTTACATCTGCTTTCATGTTTGTCTTATAAGTTAAACTAGCCAAAGCAAATGATATCTAGATACATATTGAGTTAATCCTCATTTTAGTAGTTAAAGCCTATTCATCCAACAATGTAAGCTCTAAAGACTTGGGGATTATATTTGTAGGGCTATCCTATGAGTCATCTCTGTCTTTTTGGATGACTGTATTTAGTTTGAAAATTTTCCGTTGCCGTTAGTTTTACCACAATGTATTGTAGTGCATGAACCCATGGTGCACTTTATAGGGTTTCCCCCCTTTTATCCACTGTAGTGCAACTATGGAGTTGGTATATACAATTTCAGGGGGTGTGGGGGGCTTGTCTCCCTGCAATTTATTTTTCTGTTTTTTAGCTCACTATTTTTGAAATATTTTTTTTGTAAATGAGGAACCAAAATATCGATCATCCGCATTTGTAAGTAAACTACATTTGTAGGTCTGTGCTTACTTTACTCTTGGATAAGATACTATTGTATCTTAACGTCAAGACAAAACCTTTTACCTTTTGCTAACTGTAATATTTTTCCTATATGCACTCTGAGTTATAAATCCTAAATACTGGTTAATTATCTTTTGTTGTTGTATTTTATTATTGAAAATAAATTCTGGAACTCTGTTTTTCCCAACTGCATTTCACAGTTTCCATGTTTTTCTAAGACATTTTCTGTCTCTGGCTCAACTACTTGGAACTGCATAATTTACACAATCAGTGGCACCGTGTTTACTAAAATCTTTTCTCAGTTTTCTTAGAAGAATACCTTAAATCTAATTCCTTTTCTACTTATAGAACCACACATATTAACATAATTGTCATCATATAATTGAGTGTTTCTTTAGGTTTCAATCACATTACCTTTGTTCCCATTTAAGTTTTTCTCTCGGACGTTTCCCTTTTTTCCTTTGCCAGCGGAGTAAATGAAGACCTGGAGTTTAGATTCCTAGCCATATATGCACAACTGATACATTTGTAATTGTAATTACATTGGTATGTGAAAGTTGTACATTACAGTACTGTTTCATTTTATTACTTTGTTGTTTGCTTGGATGACTTAATAAGACATTTGAAGTCACATTTATAGACTGACAAAAAGCTGCCATGACTATGGCAACTGCTAGTTGTCTCAGCCAACACACTTGTCACAGACTCAGTGTGCCACTCAACCACAGCCAATAAGGCAAAGCAACATACCCAACACACTAGTCATAGGTGACTCTATAGTCAGGCACACTGATGTCCCACTCACCAGGCTAGACAAGGAGAAGGTTACTGTCAGCTGCCTGGCAGGTGCCAGGATCCACCACATAACCCATGCACTCAGGTCACTCCACAACAAGTACAAATATGACACTGTCATTGTTCATGTTGGTGTGAATGACCTGAGACATACCTCCCTGGACTACATGAAAAGAGACATGGAAGAGCTCTCCAATCTTGTAGCCCAGGCAGGTATGACCCTAGCCCTGAGTAGCATTCTGCCATCGCCCAGAATGATACCTCAGTACAAGGACAAAATGACTGACTTCAACAGTTGGCTAAGCTTCTGGTGTCATTCTAAGGGGATCCAGTATCTGTCTGCTTGGGATGACATGGTCGACAGACCACGATGCTTTGCCACAGATGGCCTGCACCTGTCGCCCCTGGGATTTCGGATACTGGCTAAGGCTCTTGCTGCTCCTATAGTGCCTTTTTTAGGCAGGGTTCAAATAACAAATTCACCACCATAACAGGAACAGGCAAGCAAAAACTGAGGGTAATGCTACTTAATGCTAGAAGTCTAAATCTCAAAATGCACTCACTCGAGGCACTCCCGAAAATGGAGAACACCGATATCTGTGCAGTGACTGAGACCTGGTTCAAGGATCCAGAGAGCACCCCTGCACTATCAGGCTTTAACTCATACCACACTTTTTGGCCATGTAACCTGGACTGAAACACCAAAGGCGGAGGTGTGTCCATATTCATTAAGGATATCCACACCAACAGGCAAGTTGCTCAGCATAATGTATCCGAGGTTATCCAAGTGCAACTAACTCTGGGCAAAACTGCAGTCCAAATTTTTCTTACTACAGATCCCCCACCATGCCCCAGGATTCCCACTCCTCTTTTCTTGATGTACTGGAAAATATTAGGGTTCAACCAAACACCCTAATAATGGTCGATGTCAACTACCCCACCATTAACTGGGAAAACTACTCGTGTACCAACACTTTAGCTCAATGATTTCTGGAATTCATAAACTCCAATGCCCTAGATCAACTTATCCACACCCCCACCAGGGGCAACAATATCCTAGACCTAGTCATTACCAACATGAGTGACTGGTGTTCCACACCTGAAGTCAACTTCTCATTGGTCCGATCCGACCATAAGCTTATCACCCTTGATATCCACATCCCGCCCCCACCCCCATTAAGGAAACCACAGTAAAAAATTTCTCCAAAGCCAACTTCATGCTTCTTAAGACAGAAGTGGACAATACAGTTACAACTGCTGAATCCTACACACATGCACTCTATATGCACTTACATGAGTGCATGGATCATGCTATCCCAAACAGAACCAAGATGCTATCTTCCAAAAAAAGGAAGCCAATCTGGTGGTCCCCTGCCATAAACAAACTGTACAACAGAAGGAAGAAACTGTTGCAAAAGAGAGTAAAATCCCATGAGTGGAGGGGCTCCTTGGTCAGCCTCAGTAAGAAGCTGAGATCCCTTATAAGATCCTCCAAAGCTAGCTATGAAAACAAAATTGCCACTAAATCCAAGGACAACCACAAAGCATTCTATAGCTATGTCAAGAATCTAGATGGCAACACCCAGATCTGCTTTGAGTTACAGCACAAAGGCACGAAAATTACAGAACCAACTGATATTGCCAACATCCTGGCAGATCGGTTCAGTGCTAACTTTAACCCCCTCTCACCCCCTAAAGGGCCCATATCTATACAGGAAGAATACGGAGTCCCTTTAATCACAACTATGCAGGTAAAAGCTGCCCTCTCTAAAGCCAAAAACACAGCATCCATGGGACCGGACAACATCCCAGGCTGCGTTTTACATGAACTTCAGAATGAACTGGCTCCCCACTTAAGCACCATGTTCAATAATAGCCTCGCATCAGGCTTTGTGCCCACTGAATGGCGCACAGCAATAGTTATCCCACTCCACAAAGGGGGAGCCACCACTCATCCCGGGAACTATCGACCTATTAGTCTGACGAGCCTGGTCTTCAAGGCCATGGAACGTATCATCATGGAACTCATAAACAAAGGCATTGGTAACCTCCAAACTCTGGATCCCACCCAGTTCAGGTTTGTGAAAGGCAGATCATGCCTCCTGAACCTGATCGACTTCTTTGAGGCAGTCACCAAAGCTGTGGATGAGGGTAAGGTGGTTCACACAGCCTATCTTGACCTCGCCAAGGCTTTTGACACCATCCCCCATTCTGGAATTATAGCTAAACTCACTAAACTGGGTATAAATCCCTACATCACAAGATGGGTTTCCAACTGGCTCACTGACAGAACCCACACTGTAAAAGTTGCAGACTCCAAATCTGACCTCAAAGCAGTGACAAGTGGAGTACCACAGGGTTCCGTCCTGGGACCTCTCCTGTTTGGTATCTACTTCTCTGAAGTACAGGCTAACACAGAAGGCCTCTGGCTAACAAAGTTCGCAGATGACTGCAAAGTAGGAGCCATAGTCAAGTCCCCAAATGATGCGGACATCCTACAGATGGGCCTCACTGAGACAGATGCCTGGTGTCAGAGCTATGGCCTCAAGTTCAATGTCAAAAAGTGCAGTGTCATCCCCTTTGGTAAAAACTCTGTACCCATGAAATACAACATAGGCAGCAATCTACTTAACACCGAATGTGTGATAAGAGACCTTGGGACCCAGGTGGACAGTAGTCTCTACTTTGATAGTCACATCGCCACAGTAGTCAGGAAGTCCTTCTACGTGGCACACCTCATCATAAAAGGATTCTCATCCAGGAAAAAAGAGGTCATTGTTCCCCTCTACTTGTCACTCATTAGACCCATTATAGAGTACAACGCCCCTTTTGGAATGTACCTCACAAGACATCTGCAGCAGCTGGAAAGGCCACAGAAGTACCTCACAAAGAGGATTACTGGCCTCAAACAAATGCCTTACACTGACCGCCTCAAAAAACTCCAACTTTACTCCGTAGCATATCGCCTACTCCGAGTTGATCTCTGCCTAACATATAAAGCTATGTCAAACCCAGAGCTGTTGGACATGCTACAGCTAAAGAAATCCCAATCCCTCTGAGCTACATGCTCTAGGGACCTAAACCTTGTCACCACAATAAACAGGACACGCTGGAGGGATAGATTCCTGTCCCAGAGACTTCCTATACTCTGGAACAAGCTACCCATCTATGTCAAGCATAGTTCTTCATTAGCATTCTTCAAGAAAAATCTTGATGAGTGGATGGGAAATAGGAAATACATCCCAGGGATCACTTCTGTGTCTCTGCTCGACAGTGGCACAGGTAAATAACTTTCTTGGGTGGCGTAAGCCACGGAACCTTGCTGGCTAGGCTTACATAGGCCCTTGGGCCGATAGCCTAGTACTTACCTATGAACCTATGAACCACAAACCCATGCTTTCTATGAAAATTCTAACTTGAAAAAATAACCAGCACTCCTACTTGGATGGCTTTTGTTTGCTATACTACCAAGAGAACTAGGAACTTGCTTACTGGGCAGAAATCCTGTCATCCCAGCTGACAGAAGAGGCTCTGAAAATGTATAGAGACATAGATCTGATGAGGTTCATAAGTGAATACTAAACTAATTTGTCTGAAGGGTCATTTTAATCCTAGCAAAAAACCTTATGTCCGAATCAAACTCTGTACTTTAAGGCAAAGACTTTCACCATTATGCCAAACCTTTACTGGGGTACAACGCCTACTTCGCTGCTTGCACATAGTTATTCCAAACTTAAAAACTTTTATAAACTTAAAGAGCTCTTGGCCAGGGCTGATAGAATCTCTGAAGCAATAAAATTGCATAACTTGATTTTTAATGTAGATAAAACATAACTGTGTCTTTTATACACACACTCACACACGTGTGTGTGTGTGTGTGTGTGTGTGTGTGTGTGTGTGTGTGTGTGTGTGTGAGAGAGTATGTTTGTGTGTGTCTGTATAAAAGAAACATTTTTCAGTCTTCTTAAATGTTGTGACATAAGAAACACATTAGAAAATAGTTTTGCTTAAAATTAAAGCTTCAGATGGGTAGGAGCACCATTTAAAAATAAACTTCATAGCTAAATATCCTAGTGTAATTCACTGGATATTTTGTGACGATACATTAAAACATTTTGGAGACAGAACCCTTTGCAAACAAGGATCAAAAATAACTTGAACTGGTTAGTAATGGGGCATAAACTTTAAAAATGAATAGTAGTGGTAATGGGGTTTACTGAACACAGCTTTTATTCTGTGCATAATAAGTTTATAATGCAGTTATCAGTCTTGACTGGCTAGTACTTAAATTCTGTTTTACAATGTCTTTTAATGTCCATCTTTTGCTTTATGTATAACATTTAATATTTATATTTTGTTACTACAGCCTTTTCAGTCACACACTATGAAAAGCACATAGTATCTAACAAGTTTAATCATGTTATTACAATTTTGAGAGAAAAGAAAAGTAATGTATTTAAACACTGTGCTACCTGCATTGTCAGTGTGTGTTGCAGATAGGTAATCAATAGGATGTTATGAGAATATATACTATGTTATGTACTTTTGCCATCTGCTTTATTAATAATTATTGCATTTCCCTCAAGGGAAGCCGAGGTTTTGCTGAGCATGCAAGTCCTGTTTTCCAGTATTTTAAATCAACACATTTGACAAATGGAATGCTTTTAATTATTACTTGGTATTAATGTGTCGGTTTTGAAATCCCTTCCTGTAATCTGAAACATTCCTGGGAGGATGACAGCAACAAAGGAGGCACTACTCTGACAGTTGGCCTTTACAGATGTGTAACATTATATTTCACTTTTTTTGCAAAGGTTTAATGGCTGAAATAAAACTAGATAATGTAATCGCTGCATGCAAATCTAAAGAGTACTGGAAGTCACGCTCTACAAATGAAGAGTGCAGTTCTAGCTAGCAACAGAAGAGGTCTCCATAACAATATATCTGTAATTCTCCAGAGCTGAGTTTCTTAATTCAGCAAATTTTGTTTACAATATAATAATGACATCTAATGTCATAAGGCTGCTGTGCGTTACTATTTTATGTAAAGGTTTGCAATTAGTAAGGCATGCACTAAGACACCTAATTAGTAACATTTTATGCATTAAAAAAATTATTTAACGAACACATGGTTTCAGCAAGCTTTTATGTAAAGGTATACACATTAGGACAAGGAATCAGATTGGTTATGGTATTCTTTGTTTTAGATTACAATGGCACAGAGAAAGGCAGGATTAACTGCACCAATAAAAGCTAAATAAGGTAATGCTTCAATGCTACAATTCACGTTGTTGCTGATATGAAGTTAATGGCTAGGGAAGGTTGCATGTAATAAAAAGGCAGTCAACAGAGACATGATGCAGTGGATAGTTTGATGCATAATTGCACCGAACTTCAGAAGAATTTGGTAACTGTCATACAAATGATAAATAACCCAATAAGGCTGACATCACTAAACAATGCAATACAGCAAGAAAGTAGAAAAAAAAAATGAAAGAAGGCAAATGTTCAACAGTTGGAAATGCTAGCTGAGGAAAGCAATATCTTGACTCTGGAATTTTGTCTTATTCCTGTTTTTTATTGTTTTGTTTTCATTTTTGCCAGTGGTGATGATGTTTCTTGCATTATTAGGTAGCATATAAACAGTTAAATCCCTAAATCAGTGCGACCCTTCCTTTTTTTTTTTTTTTTCTACTGTGTTTCCTTGCATTTTGTGTTCCGTTGCTCTCTCTTTCTCTCCTTCCTAATAATGATACAAAAGAGATCTGTAGCTCGGTTAAAGAAATTGTGAAGATGCATCAAAGATAAATATGTGCTGAAAATGTCTCATCGGGGAATTATATTGCCGGGGAGATTCCTATGCCCTTGCCCCAAGTACTGTGTGGCAGTATGCTAAGATAGTAATAAATCATGCACTTATATTACCTCAGGAAAGAGATGTGCTATGTGGTTATAAAAGAAAATTAAGGAAACTGATGTGTGTATTCAGCTTAAATAGCTTTAATTCTCATCATCATCATCAGCCACCTTTTTCTCATTTTTCTACATGGGATTGGTGTGTTGTGTTAACTGTTGCCATCTTTCTCAATTCACTGCTATATCCCTGCCTTCTTCGACACTCATACCTGACTGTTGCAGATCTTCTCTCACACACAATCCATCCACCTCTTTGCTGGGCATCCTTGTTTCCTCTTACCTTCTTCTTGTCTCTCCTAAATCTTCTTCATCAGATTGTCTTCTGCTTTTCTGCATGTGTCCGAACGACAGCAATCTGTTCTCTTTGATCTTTTCTGTAATCGGAACTTTTCTGGCTTCTGCTCTTATTTCCTCATTTCTGCACCTGTCCCACAATGTGCATTGTACTGACCTTCTCAGGCACTTCATTTCCATCACCTTTAGCTTCCTCATCTGCTTTGCCTTTACTGCACAGGTATCTGTACCATACAGTAGTACTGGTGACAGAACTGTCTTGTACACTTTACTTTACAGCTTCTTTGGCATTCTTCTGTCATTCATTACACCTAAGACTCTATGCCATTTGGCTGCAGCCCATCTGATTCTAGCTTTTAACTCCTCATTCAGACTTGCCTTGTCCTCAACCACCCCTCCCAGATACATGAAGTTATTAACCTCTTACACTGTTTTCCCTTCTTTTGAATTCTCAGCTTCTTCTGATTTCCTCAATTTGCTGCCATTACCGCTATCTTATCTGTGCTTAGTTTCACCCCATTTGCCTACAGTTTTGCATTCCATTCCCCTATCCTTTGCTGAAGTTTTTGCTTAGAATCTGCTTGTAATGACACACCGTCTGCATACACCAAATTTGTTGATCTGTCCCCTCTGACCTGTTTACTAATGTAGTCCATCACCAGTATGAACAGCAGTGGGCTCAGAGCTGAACCCTGGTGCTCACCCACTCCCACAGGAACCCCTCTGTGAGATTGAACACTGTTCTTACTGAAGTCATTGGATCCTTGTACATAGCCTGCACTAATTTTAACAATGTTTCTGAGACTTTGAACCACCGCAGTACCGCTCAAATCAACTTTCTTGAGACCTTGTTATATGCTTTCTCCAATTCTAGGAATGCCCAGTTGGACTCTCTCCTCATCTCTAGCTTCTTCTCAACTATCTGTCTCAGTGCAAACATTGGGTCACTTGTGCTGCACCCTGATCTGAATCCAAACTGCTCATCTCCTATCTTACTTTCTAATGCTCTGCGTATTCATTTATGAATCACCCTCTCAAGAACTTTCATGCAATTTGACAGGAGTGTGCTACCTCTGTACTGCCCACAGTTGTGGATGTCCCTTTTGTTCTTGCACACTGGCATGAGTATGCTTATTCTCCAGTCATCTGGGATACACCTTTCTCTGGCATGAGTATGCTTATTCTCCAGCCATCTGGGATACACCTTTCTCTCCGCACTGCTATGAGTACCCTCAGGACCTATTTCTCTCCATCTCACCCAGCATCGTTATCACATCTGCTGTGCCCTCATCTGAGCCTGCTGCTTTCCCTGACTTCATTTTCCTTAGTGTTATTCTTACTTCTTCTAGGGTGGGCTGCTCTTCTTCTCTGTAGGCTGTGTCCGGGGTAGTACAGCTTCTGTGGAGTTTTCATTCAGAAGCTGCTGGAAATACTCCTTCTGTTTGTCTTTGATATCCTGGGGACTGGTTGTTTCTGGCATCCCTTATGAAGGGTGTCTGACTATCTTCTTTATCTCCTGTCTTTGCCTTGCAATCTGAGTCACTTTACAGAAGCTGGTAGGGTGCCTCTGATGCCCTGTTCTTTGCTATTGTACCTCCTTTCTTAGCTCCTTTGTTAGCCAACCAGTATTCGTTCCTAGCTTGCACTCCTTCTTTCTTTTGATGACTTCTTGGACTTCTGCATTCCACCACCAGCTTTCCTTATGTACCTTATTTCCATACCTGGCTCAGCCACATATCTGTTCTGTAGTTCTCACACATGCTGTTTTGAGGTGCTGTCATTCTTCTTCAACTCCACCTATTTCCTCCTCTTCTTGGGGTGCTAGAGCCCTGAATAATTCCTTGAACTGTTGTACTTTCTATCCTGTCAGCTTCCAGGTCTTCAGCCTAGTCTCTGTTGACCTTAGAGCCTTCTCTAACCACTGCTTGCAGCTTATTGTGGCAACCAGTGGTTTATGCTGTGGGCCAACTGTTTCACTGGGGATGACTTTGCAATCATTGATTCCACCCCAGTGTAGGAAGTCTGCCTGAGTTGCATGTTGGCCAGTATGTGATCATCTCTCTTTTTGAAGTTGGTTACTATCAAGCCATTTTCCAGAGCAAACTCTAGAAAGGCCTCTTCTTCTTTATTCCTGTTGCCCCATCCATGTGGACCTGGCAATCCTCATATCCTGTTCTGTCTGTCCCGTTATGTTTAATATGTGTGTTCAAGTCACCCATTATCAGCACCAATTCATGTTGCCCTTTATCGTGTAGATCCTGTAACTGCTGTCTGTATGCACTCTTTTCCTCACTGTCAAAACCCTGCTGTGGGGCATAGGCTGAGATTATGAATACTGACCTATCATTACACTGGACTCTGATTGCCATGAGTCTGTCACTAATTCTGATGATATGCATCACTGCCTTCTGAAACCTCTCTCACCTCACAACTAGACACTGGCCAGTAGCTTATTGAGCCCCCCTGTCATGGCGTGTAGTCTGTGATCTATGTTCTCCTATATTGAGGATACTGCGCACCACAGTGGATGCCCAAATTGATTGGCCTGTACACCTCTTCCCCCTCTAGAACACTATCTAGAGTCTGTGCTGTTGCCCACAGCTCCATTTATTGATGAGTCTGAGAGGGAAATACCCAGCATGTTTTTCAGAGGTGAGAGGAACCCCAAAGAGACACAGGAAGAACATGCAAACTCCAAACAGACATTGGCTGGAGGTCAGGAGCAAACCCTGTACCTTGTATATGGTAAGCAAAGACCTTAACCATTATGCCAGCTGGTTTCTATAGCTTTAATACTACTGTACAGAAGTATGTGTGAGTGAAACCACTACTAAAATAAGCTGTGATGTCTTCTAAACTCAGCTACTTTCTTGCTGAGCCTTCCATAGAAACAAACAGAAAAGCAGAGTTCCACTTAGCCTTCAATTAAACAATACATAATACACATCCACTGAAAAATTAAGTGCAATTTGCAGAAAATCATATTATTTAGTGACACACTATAATGCCCTAAAGTTTACTCATAGAAAAAGAAGCAATAATTTTATAGGCTCAGAGGTTTTGCACACTGTCTCAGAGCACATTGGATTTCAGAAATGATAGCCAGGATTCAGACAGCTGGTATACATTGTATAAATGAGTGCATTGGAAGAGGCCTGGAGCAGCCAATATGTGACACATAGACAACAGTGAAACATAGTATAAAAACTGATATTTCATCCAAGTGGAACAAGTGGGTAGTTGGTGGTGAATATGCATACAAATATACAACTCAGCAGGTAATTCAGTAGCAACTCTACTGGGTATTCTGTGTGCATATCTATGCATGTATGTACACATGTGTAATGATACTGACAGGCAAGCACAGGCTGTATATCTGATAGCATTCATCATTGGGAAACTCTAATACTGAATGACAGTGACTGGTGCTGAATATGAACTTAAACAATATAAAAATATGCAATAATATGCATAAACTAGTAGTGAATTATATGGAATCCAAAATTTTTCTAAATTGCATGTAGTTGCATATGCATACCAGAAATCTCCATTCACTTTACATGCCCACTCACACACATACATGCTTTAGCGTGTGTGTGTGTGTGTGTGTGTGTGTGTGTGTGTGTGTGTGTGTGTGTTAGTGTGCACCAAATATACACTGTGTGTATGTGTGTTTTTGTGTGTGTGTGTGTGTGTGTGTGTGTGTGTGTGTGTGTGTGTGTGTGTGTGTGTGTGTGTGTGTGTGTGTGTGTGTGTGTACACCAAATATATACACAGTGTGTGTGTGTGTGTGTGTGTGTACACCAAATATATACACAGTGTTTGTGTGTGTGTGTGTGTGTGTGTGTGTGTGTGTGTGTGTGTGTGTGTGTGTGTATACACCAAATATATACACAGTGTGTGTGTGTGTGTGTGTGTGTGTGTGTGTGTGTGTGTGTGTGTGTGTGTGTACACCAAATATATACACAGTGTGTGTGTGTGTGTGTGTGTGTGTGTGTGTGTGTGTGTGTGTGTGTGCGTGTGTGTGTGTGTGTATACACCAAATATATACACAGTGTGTGTGTGTGTGTGTGTGTGTGTGTGTGTGTGTGTGTGTGTGTGTGTGTGTGTGTACACCAAATACATGCAGTACCCAGGCTGTACACCCCCTAGAAATTGTGCTGCTAGTACTGGACGTTGCCTGATGTGTAGCACACACATGACCTGCTCAGTGAGCTTCGTTGTGTGTGCCATATGTACTGTGCACAAAGTCCAAAATAGGAAATGAGCTGCTGAATGCACCCAGGAGTAGCTGTGTGCTCATCACATTATATCACTCATAAGGAGTAGAGAGTATCTCACATACATCCAGGGCATGCTGTGCATATCCTCACATACACCGCCAACTACCCTGTCACGGTGCTGTCATGTATCTTAGTATGCTGTCTATCCTACCTTTCATCTCCAGTGCACCTCTGTTATGAGATTCAACTCACTATACTCTATGCATTCTGCTATTCACACATACCCAGCTGTACAAGTCAGTCAATTAATTTAACAGTAGAAATGTTCTCTGTCCCAGAAGGCATTTATTGATTTGTATGATCATTTCCACCAAAATTCCAGCACTTCAAATTCTGGAAGAGAATGTTACCTCTTCTAAAAACAAACAAATAAATAAGTAAATAATAATAAAAAAAATCACCTACATTTCTTTTAAAATTGTACTTTATATTTGTCCATTTAAGTCATTGCTTTCATTATCCATAGAAGGCACTTTCTTAAGAAGAAATTCTTTTTAGAATGGATTACATCAATTGTAAACAATGAGCCATTCAGTCTTGCAGTAACTAAATATTGAAGTTTAGACTTTGCAAACAACGGAATCATTTATCATCTTTTCTTCCAGACAGAGGTTTTTCCACAATAAACTACAGCCTAAAGAGCACAAATCCAGAGTTTTTAAATGGTTTGTATAATTTAATGCCACAAGCTCATGACTGTACTTGCTGAAGTATAATGCCGCGGTGGTACGGCGGTAGCGTTGTTACCTCACAGCAAGAGGTTCTCTCGTTCGAGTCTCGGTGTGGCTTGGGAGTGCCTGCTGTGTGGAGTCTGCATGTCCTCCCTGCGGTTGGGTAGCATTCGAAAGGCATGCGTGCGTAAATGGGTGTGCCTTTGTTGAAGGTTGGGAGTTGAGCTGGCACCTCGGCATTTCGTAAAAATCTACTGCCAATCATTAGCGGACTGGGATAAAGCCGAAAGACAAGCAACAACAACTGGCTGAATTTTACTGACAGAACTAAGCGTTATACTGTATTTAAAGCCCTTACTGGCAATAAGAATAAAAACATGGTTTGTTTGTAATTTCTACTATTCACATATGTAAGATTTAATTAATAACATAAAATGTGTTTTAACAATAGCTAAGACGTTTGCATTAAATTAAAATCCTGTTTCTTGTTATTATTTATAAATGGGAGCATGCCATTTAATGTGGGACATTTTCTTCTAGACTATTATAACTGGATCAGAAGCAATAAAATCAGATACAGGCAATTACAGATGTTCTTAGAATGTTGGAGTTTTACTGTTTGATGTTTGTGGTCTATATTGTTCTGAGCTGGTTTTAAAATAATGAAAACAAAGAAGCAGAAAGTTTGGCATTCCTTGTACTTATTTATTTATTTTTTTACAAAAATCCTTTTATTAACATGTTTTTATAATATAACCTTAGACATGTGCAGGGTAAAAGCATTTGTGCCATTCATTGTTTTAAACCAAATAAAACCATGAAAACTATTTACAATATTTTCAGTCAAATACTGTTAGTACAACTGTAGTATTAAAATAATGTTTTAAGCTATTAAAAGCACTTCAGTAAACAAACAGCCAGTGTGTGTGTGTGTTTATATGTGTATATGTGTGTGTTTGTATGTGTATATGTGTGTGTGTGTGTGTGTGTGTGTGTGTGTGTGTGTGTGTGTGTGTGTGTGTATATGTGTGTGTGTGTGTGTGTGTGTGTGTGTGTGTGTGTGTGTGTGTGTGTATGTGTGTGCATGTATGTATATATATATATATATATATATATATATATATATATATATATATATAAAAATACAGATAGATATTTTATGGTTAATGGCGCTTTATTGAACTAATTAACTTTTAGTCAAAGAAAGCTGAAGCCAGTATTTTAAGTGAATACTTGAATTATCAAATGGTCACTTGAGCAAATGGCTGTTTTATTAATGCAGGTACGTGTGTGTGTGTGTGTGTGTGTGTGTGTGTGTGTGTGTGTGTGTGTGTGTGTGTGTGTGTGTGTGTGTGTATGTCTTTTAGGGTTAGAAAAAGGGTTAGGTTAGGTTAGGTTAGGTTAGATTAGGTTAGGTTAGATGATAGCTTTTGTATCTCTATGGAAATGTATGCTTTTTTAGGATTAGGGTTAGGGTTAGATAAGGGTTTTGAATGATGTAGTGTGGAAAATGTGTCTGTGTGTGCGTGTGTGTGTGTGTGTGTGCGCGCGCGTGTGTGTGTGTGTGTGTGTGTGCGTGTGTGTGTGTGTGTGTGTGTGTGTGAGTGTGTCTCAGCCTGTCTTGTGCAGAGGTAGTGTTACAGAAAGGGTTTTTTAAAGTAAAGTGTAGGATTAGGGTTAGCTTTATCATTCATTACTAAGGGGGACCAGGGGAGTACATTTTTAGGTAATTTCTGTACATGGCCTTTGACATTGCATATAGGCTATAGATACTCTTAGATGCACTATGACAACCTCCTCACAGTGTTTCCTATTCAGACTCTAAGTATATAATGGTCTTAAATTGCATTTACATCTGTCAACAGCACTGTAAAATTTTTTTTGGGGTGGGGGTGTGATAATATTAGATAAGGATACATTTCAGCATACTAACAATACGTGCATGTACCAGAGGGGTCATTCCCCTTTTCCTTTTGTATACTCACATTTTAACCAGTGATTTTTCTAACAATTGTTTGATACTACACATTCTCCTGTTCATAGACGCATGAGAATATACTTATCCTCTTTCCAGCTGGTGGTTATAACACCTCTGATAAAAAGAGAATCTAAGGAATTTATAATCTCTAAGGCACTTTTAAAACTCACTTTATCTGTTTTGCTCATAGTTTCCTTTCTCATAATGTACCTCAGAAGCAAAATCAGGGAATATTTTGACTTCTTAGTTTCAGTAACCACTTTATTTATAACTTCCATTAGTCCTTTTGGATCTCCCTTGCCCTAAATAATCACACTGAAAACCTGCTTGCTGTGTTGATAAATATTGTCATTAGATGTCAATCTGGAAGGCCTAATAAACTGTAGTTTTATTCTTTCATTCTGGTGAAGTGAAGGTGGCTACTTAACAAAATTAACGTATGAGTTGACAAATGTCTATTTTATAAATATTAACTCTTTACAGTCACAACTAAGTTACACATTTAGAAACGTTATTATGTTGTTTGGTTCTGGATGTGAATTTTAAAAAGTTAGTACTATCATCTAGTTTGTTCATAAATTCTTGAAATTCAGCCAAGCAACCCACACAGATGAAAAATAAACTAGTTAGTATGCTTAACAGAGATGGATTAAATGTGGTTCTCTTGACACTACATCTGTTGCCATCAATTATTCTAAAGTAAAGTATTGTAAACAAATGCCAAAATGAGCTTCTTCATGTACCATTTTAGGTTAATTAGTGTTCTGATTACTAAAGACATATCTCTCAAGTGTACCTTAGTATGAGGTATGTTCCTCATTTATAGTCTTAAAAGGTCCACGTTACTTGTTGTTCCACACAGAAAGCATCTGACACACATTCAGTATTAAAATCCATGGTAAATAATAATCATATTGATTCACCAAAAGAACTTTTTTATAAATGTAAAGAATACATTTTAGCCATCTTGTGAGCTTCCTAGTTTGAAGCTGTCAGCAAGTATACCACATTTTGCCCATATTTTCCACATTAAGAGATGTAGTGTTCCATGTTTTGGAATACAAAAGTTGTGAGATATGACTGAAGATCTAGATGCTAGTACAAAAGATGGCAAATACGAGACGTGATGAAAATTAAACTAGTTAAATTGTAAATATTAAAACTCAAAATGATCTGTAATTCATTCTTCTCTGCTTGCCAGTTAGCCTTTACTGGACTGATAAACAATCTCTGCCTCTGATTGGTCTGACAATCTCATTTCTGCCTCTTTTATGACTAGTTTTCACTCCTCCATAAACTTGTTTGAAGATCTTCAACCCTTCTGGAGGTCAGTCACTAGAATCTTCATTTGAATGGGAGATCTGTAGTGTTTTTTTTTTGAAACTTCAGTGTCATTATCATTTTAATTTATTTGTATAATATGTAAGCAGCATAATGTTTCTGAATTTTTTTCACTTAGAGTTAGAATAAGTAAGAAAAGGAAAGCCAGTGTAATGACAATTACTGAAACCTTTGTGAATAGTTCTCGTTTCTGTACAATGGAATCATCACGGTACTTTTTCAAGTTGTCTAATGTAAATGATAATGTAATTAATCAATGAGTGGTAAGTTGGTACAGTGATCTCACTGCAGTAAATAGACATGCTTTTTAGAATTAGATGGATTACTGCTTTTAATGTGTCAGCTATTCTCTTACTTGGAATAGTCCTGATTGCCTCAGCAAGGTCAATATAAGGTCAATATAAGCAACGTGGTCTGTCATTTCTTCACCAAGTGATTGTATTACCTATTCAAAGAATGCCATGAAATTTGAAAAGGCAAGCTCCATCTTTAAGAAATCTGTACTGTTCCATATCTAACAGAAGAATGACACTGTTTACTTTGGATAAGTTACATTGTGAGCCTCTCTATGATTTTAAACAGAATACTTATCAGTCTCATGTGTCTAAAAGTTTTGGTTTTAAATTCATTGACCCCCTCTTTGTGAATGGATACGACTACAGCTTGCTGCTATAGTTGAGGTATGTATCAACGTTATACATTTTATTTAATATGACTGATATCGGTTAAGGTAGGGTTTCCCTGATTCTTTATAGTAAATCACCAAGTAAGTAGTCTAGTATCTTGGAACCTGGGTTTTTAATTTTAATTGGGACAGCAGTTATAAACTTAGTTAAGTAAGGGATGCCTCATTTTATCTTTGTCTATATAGCATTCAGGTAAATTTCTTTGCTTGTTATGAACTTTGCAGAAAGCTTTAATGGAAGCATATTTTTTTATGTACTGTGGCCAAGTGATAGCAGCTGCCCCTTTTATCTTTCTCATTTAATTAAATAATACATTAGTGTTGATTTTAGTCTTTGGAATCAAACCATGTTCAAAGATAGATCTGGAAGACTTGATAAGAAAAGTGAGTAGCTTCTTTTAGTCCTTTGCCACATGCTTCCAAGTATTTTGTTTTGACAGACATGTGAGTAATTACCTACCAAACATCTGTATTTAACTGCATTATTAAACATTGTTTTCCAGTTCTTCTCACCTAGCAGATATATGAGTGATTACTTTAATTAACATCTGTATTTAACTGCATTATTAAACATTTGTTTTGCAATTAATCTTACCCAGCTTCATGATGTAATGGGATTGAATCTAGACTTTGGCCCATAAGATGCAAGACCTGGGTTGGGAATGGGAGACAGATGCCAGCTTACCAGAAGAAAGGAAACAGGCATTCTGCATTATAGATGATGCCTAGCACAGGTTGGTTGCTACAGCATGCATCTTCATAGTTCATAGTTTATTACTAAGCTAACTGCCCTTGCAAGCCATTTTTTAAGCTTAGGCAATTATCCCTTGTGAGACTCAAACCCTGCACCTTGGGTTTGTAAGGCAAACACCTTAGCCATTAAGCCACCCTCCCAACTTATGGAGTGATGAGCAATATGATCTGCCAGGTAGGGCATAGTGCTTTAGTTGGATGTAAATTTATATATGTGTGATCATAAGAAATGCTTAGCAGCTCTGTATATGTTTATACTGAGAATATGTATAACAGTGTTTTGACTTTAAGAGCCCATCCATCCCATAATGCAAAGAGTCTGATTGCCAGTTGCTTGTGTATTCATAATGATGAATCTGTTAACATTGTTCATGATCTGCTGCTTTTTTCTGCTACATTAAAGTTGCTGTTTTTCTCCAAATGCTGATCTAGCCTGGCAATATTTTCAGTGCCTACAAAGATGGCTAGTTAAACAAAGGAGAACAGCACAACAGTATGACAACAGGCGCACATAACTGGGCAGACACTGATGGCATTTCTTTAGTACTGCGTGCTTGTTCATCAGTAGGGACATGCTGTTAGAAAATGTTAAAAAATCCATGGAGCTGAGTAGATTATGGTCTTTCAACCAGCTCTTGGTCTCACCATTGACAAACAAAGTCAGTGCCATGAAAAGGTTTACCTCTTCTAGAAAGATGAGGAACAAATAAACAATCTGAGTGATGGAGTGGGATCATAGTCTGTAAGTGTCAGGGAGGAAAAAGTTAAAGAAACTAGTATTCGCACCCAGAGTTTACTATGATTTATAATCTCCATTTAGTTAGACATATTATTCATAGTACCAAGGGATAGTTAACATTATTAAGGGCACATCCCTTTGCTATCTTACTCCATTGTATGTTTTTGTTCCTTTCCTTGCTAGTGCCTTTCATTTTTCCTTCTTCATATTATATTATAGTTTACCTTGCTCAAACTGCCTCAGAGATGTTAACTGTGTAATTGTGCAATGCAGTCTATATTCCAAGGCATTCTTGCTTCATCCCGTACCAATCTTTGATTTATTGTGCAACTCCCGTTTGCTAATTATGACTGAATTCACAGTGCTGTGTATGTCACTAATTCCTGTATTCCTGTATTATTATTACTGCAGTGACTTCATATCCGAATACATTCTAGTAATCTTAATCTGAGCCATCACATTCTGTGCTTGTCACTACTGCCTAATTTCCATTCGCTCCACTGGTTTTAAGAGCATGTTGAGTATTATTTCCTTTTCTCATGACATACAAAAATAAAAATAAACTTACCTTTTTAATTTTCTTTTGTCAGATATTGTATAATATTTCAAAGACTAGTAATAAATTCAAAATTTTAATGCAAGGAATGCTATTTTGTAGTGTTTTTGCTGTTCCCCTCGCAAAGATTAAATTTACTTAACTATGCATTAGCAAACAGTGCATAAATGGAGATTATTTGAAACAGTTTATATGAGTATTAGTATCTGTAAGTAAAACTCTTTGAAATTCTTAATGAAATGTACATACTTTTTTTCTTAGGGGGAGAAAACAAAACCAGCAAACTAATTATGGTAGTGCATTGTGATGTTTTCTGCATTGCCATCCCTCATCTTTGTTCAAAGTGTTCAGCCCAGATGCATTCTGCTTCATTTCTTTGGTTTCCTGCCATTAGTAAGCTGTTATACGTGAAGAAAAATCATCCTCTTACACGGCAGCCTTGCAGAGCCATTTATTCCTCTGCCTCCTCTCATGATGGCTGTGCCATGTAATTACTTCTGCTATATGCCATGTAATAAACTTCTGTCACTGAGAAAGTGTACTTACATAACTGCACCCTTTCTTTTTCTCTTACTTAAATTATATTTTGTTCTTGATTTAAACAAAGAAAAAATATTCATTTCCAGTATAAGTTACTCAGCTGCAAGGGAATTGAAAGGCATGAGAGCAATAACAAGAAATGTGGAAAATTCCATTTTCTTTGCACTGTGTCATTTGCTTCTCCACAAAAAAACTAATACATTGAATAGTGATGCCTTTAACTTTATATCACGCTGCTGTCTATGAAACACTAACCTCAGATGAATTCAGTGAAAAAGCTTGGCTGTAACAAATATGACACTGGTGTGTTACACTTTTCATTACATTAATAAAAGTTAATTTTGTTAAAAATATTTTAAATGTTTGTACTGTTTGTATTAAATCATTAGATGTTTCTTTTACATGCTTTCTCTTCCTTTAGTTTTTGGTAAGTTGCCAGATGTGTGCGTGTGTTTGTGTGTGTGTGTGTGTGTGTGTGTGTGTGTGTGTGTGTGTGTGTGTGTGTGTGTGTGTGTGTGTGAAGGGGATATTTGCAGATCCTGTAATGAGAACTGCCCTCCCATTCACTTAGCTGGTGCAAAAAAAAAAAAAAAGGTAATATAAACATCAGGGTTGGAGCAGACATGGGCTGGTAAAGTCAGTGTCCCCTAAGTAAAGGTCTAAAGAAGAGCACAGACATAAAGAATAGTATTCTGGAAAAAGGGCAAAACTAAGGAATGAAAGTTCACTCCTCTAATGTGTTATAGGTCTCTGCATGTGTAATCCTGTGCATTAATTTCCCAGGCCTGCATTCCCACTGTTTGCTTTAGCTAATAGCCTCTGTCCATCCCGTCAGAAGGCAGGCATCTCAGCAACATCTTCAATATCCTCAGTGGTCCTGTTAACATTGTAGTGTTTGTAGACAGTAAGACCACATTCTCCAAACCAGCTGACCATGAATTTGGATAACAATATCGTTTCCAAGACATAAGACAGCCTTTGCTCTTCTGACTCTTATAGTGTATAAGACATAGCAAGAGGATGGAACAGTGGATCTCAGATGGTTCATTAAGAAAAGATTCATTACTGAGGCAGATCCATTTGCCATTCTCCTTCCTCTAAATCTCAGCTATGCAATAAGTACATGCCTGCCATGTCTCAGACCTTGCAGACCTTGTTTCCTCCAAAGTTTTTTTTCCCCTCTAATGCAACAGAGCTAGTGGTACAGGACTTTAAGAAAGTATTAGATATCCTCTTTGCAGTAGCAATCATAGCAGCACCCCCAGTAGTGGGTCCACAGTCTAATTTTTCTCTCACTTTTTTCCTCAGCGGAATTATTTGTTTTCCTCCAAAGATGAAAAATATTTACCATATGGCACCCAGCTGTCGTCCTTCATTAGATATGATTAAGGTGATGATGAGGAGATGATTTCATTAGGTTAACCAGCAGTTATTGTCTCCTTTGGAAGAACCTCTACCTCATGGTGGTGCATTTTAAATGGGAGACTTGTGAAGTGTAATAGTTGAAAAAAAGGAATCTGGCTTCGCTGTGTCTATATGATTATTAGTTGAAGATTCCTTTGTGGGTATTTCAGTATAGTAGGCAAATCAACCCCCACCAAACTCCAAAGATGCCTGGAAAGTTTTACAAGGTACAAGGCTCACAAGACTTTCTAGTACTTCTATATGAATTATGTAGTGGATCTGCCCATGATTTTCTTAGAAGTGCTCTAGACTCCACATTATCTCCAAAACCTAGCCCCCTCCCAAATAATAAAGCAAGTAGGATGTTAGGTTTTTGAAAAAGGAGTACCCATCTGCCACCTTCTCATTCAAGTCGATTAATCACAAGAATATCATGGCAATGTATCAGATGGAGATCATGAAGCAAAGTGAAGAGACTGTCCTAGAGAGCAAGGATGAAACCATCAGTATTACAGGTCAGGTAAAACAGTGCAGAAAGAAGAAAACCATGTTACAAAATGAAGATATAATGTATTAGATGTGGCATTTATGGCTGCAACCACAGTGGGCTCCATCATTAAGACACATGTTAGGTTATGAATACATCACAAGAAGGTGCCAAAAATATAGCAAAGAGGAAAGAAGGAGATGATCAAGCAACCTTTCCATGTCCATACCTGCAGGTGTAAACAGAAGTTACCTTTCACAACACTGGACTTCCTACTGCAGTTATTGTAGGGGTAAGCAGATCAAATGGAAGAGAGGCTCTGAGAAACACAAATATTATGGAAAAAATGATATGTTGTGCAGGCCTGTGGCAACAAATCTTCAAGGCCCTAAAGTCAGTTATGACTACAAAGGCAATATAATCCTGTCTCCTGACCACCTCCCTGTAGACATTCCTTTCTCCAAATGTCCTAGAGTGCAGGATTACCCTTTTCAAAAATAAAATGGATGAAGATAACTTCAGACAAATGTCTTATAACCATGTCAGGATAAATGGAAGAGTTTGTGATCTTTCCCCTTTTTTGCTGGTGCCCCAGGTTTCATAGAAATAGCTACAGTTCATCTTGCCCCTTTTGGATACCTTATAATCCTGGGTAGGACTCTAAAGTTTCTTTAGGAACAACTAGGGAAAGGCTTCTACTCAGGCTGTTACTGGTCTCCCAGGAAAGATGAGACATTGAAGGTCATTCTGGACCTTTCAATACTGAATGTCTTCCTTCAGGTCCAAAAGTTCATGATTCTTGCCCTACAGGCTTTCCTTCCCTTGTTAATGCCCAGAGTACTTGTGGTATCTCTGTGGGCTACAGAGATTCTTCCCTACCATTATAAAAAAGCACAGAAGCTTCATCATGTTTCGAACAAAGGATCATCACTTGCAGTGCTCTTACCCGTTGGGTCTTATTCTTTGTCTAGCAGTAGGAGAGGTTTTCCTAAGGACCAAAGGCATGTACATGTACCAGTAAATGGATGACTGCCTCCTTCAAGCCTTGTCCAAGGAGAAACTGAAGAGGAGACTCCAGTACACCTTCAGCTGGTACCAGGACTGTGGATCCTGCCTGAATATGCCCATGCCCAGTCTTATATACTTAGCACATTCAAGGTCTTTCTGGGAAC
The DNA here is from genome assembly GCF_019279795.1 of Protopterus annectens. Taxonomy (NCBI): domain Eukaryota; kingdom Metazoa; phylum Chordata; order Ceratodontiformes; family Protopteridae; genus Protopterus; species Protopterus annectens. Next base: position 869,524,081 of record NC_056739.1, on the reverse strand, counting down.
TTTACTTAGCACAATCCTGAATAATGATGCCCAGGTCACAGCATGTCATATCCCTAGATGTATTTTCCTGCAGTAGTCACAGAAGACAATTCTCAACAGCATGGGTGTTCCTTAGGTCCCTAGATTACATGGCATCTATCACTGGTACCCCTGCAAATACTCCATATGAGAAAAATCCAGTGGTAGAAAAAGAACTTATGGGAGTGGCATTTACAGCATGTGGAGAAGAACTTATGTTCCTGTTATGTATATAAAGAAAGATACTCTGAAGGGCTTCCCAGACTACTGCCAATGTGAAACTCATTTCATCCATCCTCACAGTCATTCCATACAGATGCATCAGCTGTAGCCTTGGGGGCATCACGTGCAACCTCAAATTGTAGGAGCACAGGAAGCAGCATGTCATCAGCAAAGAGATGCTGTCAATCATGCCCACAGTTTAGGAAACTCCTACCTCTTTAATGATCATGGCTGACTTGTGCAACACCCGTCTGCCTGAATGAATAAAGAATTAAAATTACAATGGCATTGACAACTGAGTTTTATCTAACTACTAACAATGAATGCTTCTTCCTCCCTGAGATTCTTAGCACAAGGACTGGACTTTCATTCATTCCATTCTCTGAGATCTTCACACTGCACCCATCAGCCGATTTACTCACTCTTAACCACAGGATCACCATATCCCACACAAGGGGCTCACTAATAGGTCGGACAGGTAGCGTGGTTATTCTAATTCAGACATCATATTTGTATTTTGCTTGCTTCTCTGCTTTGCAGTTTTAGCTGACAATCCTACTGACCTGGATCATCTCAACGAGGGGACAGACTCTTTGACCTACTTTCACACGCATATACCTATACATGTATATATTGTGAGTGTAAGAAAGGATGGGGAGTCCAGGTATTTAACCACTCCCACAGAAAAAAAAATGGCAGAAATAATACGAAACTGAAGATTAAAATAGAAAGAAAAATACTGGAATGGGTTAACAGCCTCAAGTGTCTGGTAGGTGTGGTCGAGGAGAAGGGAAGTCTGAATGACAAGGTCAAAGCTACAATCAGTGGGTTGTAGCCAACTGGTACATTGTCAGGGATAGTGTATGACAGAAAATTGCCAAGGAATCTGAAAAGTAACATATACAGAAGAATAGCATAGAAACCTCATCACTGATGGCAGAAGTGCTAGAAGCTGGAGGTGATGGGGATGAAATGCCTGAGAAGGATTTTAGAGTAAAGCTAGCCCACTTGGATTACTATAGTGACAACACAGTCAGAATAGTACCTTCAGTGCAAGCTTTATAGTCAGTGTAATTGGTCTACTTACAGCATCTATACCTTTAGTCTTTTAAAATGATAAATCATAGCTGCAGGTATTCCATTCAGCTCACCAAGCATAGAAAAAATATTCACTTGAGCTAACCTCAGGCCGCATCGACAATGAGTCCTGAATGGGCCACCCAGCTCCTCGAATCTTCTGTTTAGAACTCCTCTTCTTATTTACAGTGGACCTTTAGATGAGGAACCAAGTGCCTGATCATCTTTTAGCAGGCAACCTGCTTTTGTACAGAGCTACATAGGCAAATGGATTCATATTAACTGAGTAATAGAAGCGATTGCCTGACTAAAGTGATGGGAATATTTTACTAACCAAATGTCTCTTTAAACATTTGTAAAAGCACATTCCACTTTTCCTATATACAGTGTTTTACAATATCCCTTTCCCAGCCCAAAGCCATTTATTTGAACTCACAAGAATGGTTTGGAGGACCCAGGAATCCACAGACATTTCTGTTAGCTATTCCAGGTGTATGTTTCAATGTATACTGGAAGGGTTGTTGTAATAGTGTCCACAGGCATAACTTTATATTGCATTATGTTTGTATACTCAGCCGTGATCAGTAAAGAGGCTGAAGCCTACCAAATAAATAGTATTTTAAATAAAACAACACTTCATAGCCAGGTATTTCCTTTCAGTGACTAAATAGCTTTTTTTTAGAACTGCTTTATTTTCTGACTGATCCACTCACTGAATGTTATGGGAAACCACTTTCCTAAACCAGTGTCTGCTGTATCTGTATACAGGGTACATTCTTTAGTACAACAGGAGTCATTAAGAATGGCTCAAAAATATGCTTTTTAGCTCAGTAAATGGTCTATTTGTTTTGAAGGACCATCACACCTCTGTTGGAGTTTTTACTTCTATGAGCTCTGTCAAAATACAGGCCATGGATGAAAAATTAGATATAGATTTTCTGTTGTACCCGACAAGTCCAAGAAAATCCTTCACCATTCTTTTAGTGGATGGTGTAGTCTAATTTTGTATGGCTTCTGTTCCTTCTATATGTGGTCTTAATATCCCTCATCTAAGAAGGTATCCTAAATGCTTGGCGTTCACCGTGTCCAGTTTGATTGTCTTAGCCTTCACAGTCTTGCCTGCCTACCTTACAGATTCAAACATATTCTGCACTTTTGATAGGTGAGACTTTAATTCCTCTGAATATATGATCATACTACCCAGGTATGCAGCAGAATAGTGTGAGCAGGACTTAAATATGTTATCCATTAGTCTCTGGAAGGTCACTGAACTCCATGTAAGCCAAATGGCAGCAGTGTGTTATGAAACAGACCTTCAGGGCTTGCAATGGCTATTGTTTTTTCTTTAACGGAGTGAGAAAACTGCATCTGCCCATACACTGTTGACAGGTTTTGTGTTGTCAAGCATTTAGACTTAACCTTCCATCAGGTTTAGGAACTAGAACTGCTGAGCTCCTCCAGTCACTATGTGACTCCTTTAATGTTCCCAGTTTACGCATCATTTGAATTGTTTTTTTACTTATTGTTTCAGTGATTCTGTTAATCTGTGAGGTCTCAGTCTAACCTTTACTTCAGGTGTTGTCTCTGTGTTGTCAGTTTAGTTCTGCCATACAAACAAAGGAGCAGACTCTGAACAGGAACTTCAGAAAATGATAGAGGTCTGCAATACAAAACTGAAGGTACATAGGATGATACTGAGTATGGACAATATAGTACTTCATGGCAACAAAGGGTAGAAATCACGAAAAATTGAAAATTGAGATAGAAGTGAAAATAGTGGAACAGCTTATCAGCTTCAGGTGTCTGGGAGGGGTGGTTGAGGAGAAGGGAAGTCTGAATGAGGAGATCAATGCTAGAATCAGATGTGTTGCAACCAACTGGCACAGTGTCATGGGTAGTCTGTGACAAATGAATGCCAAAGAAACTGAAAAGTAACGTATACAGAAGAGTGTCAGAAACCTCGACAGTCAAGGCATAACAGTTGATGATGCTTGAGGTGATGGGGATGAAATGCCTGGGATGGGTAATAAGTTACATTGAAGGATATATGAAGAAATGAAGGGTCATAGCAAAAGCCAAAGTAATCCCCAGTTGTGGAGACTGTAAAGCACAACAGATTACAGTGGTTTGGCCCCATGTAAAGAAGATTTGGGACAGGCCAAGAGACAGCTGAATTGCAGGAGAGCAGACTTGCAATAGTCAGGAATGAGCACTGAAGAAGGCAGGGGAGTGGCTATGAACTGAGAGAGGGGATGACACCTTGACCCAATACAGAAATAGGAAAATAGGGAGCAATAATGATGATGGTGATGATGATGATGATGATGATGATGATGAAGTCTTTAGTTCTCCCTGGCATATCTGAGAACATGCCTTTGTTTCTTAACAAATATTCTTTAATTTCCAGGTTTACTTTGACAAGGACACCCTTTAACTGATTTTTAAGTATAGATTCTCTTATCTCTTCTGTATGAAACTCAGCTTTCAAGCTAACCATGCGACTTTCTATTGCTTCAGTACATTTGCTTCATTTTTGCCTTTCCTGACTTTTTAAACTTGCAGTTCACTGCATTTACTCTTCCAGTCACCTCAACTGCCTCTTGCTACTTAGAATTTATTTCATTTTTGTGGGGTCACTAATACATGCTTCCTTGGGTAAATTCTCCAATTTGGGCACTCTTATTATAAACCCATTGTTGCATCTCATGGGCATTTTGCATGTGTCTCTTTGTGGGCATAACCAGCTATAATCTGTCCTGTAAACTAATATAATGTTTTATTATGTTTATAAATGGTGTCTTCTCTTCTTAGCAATCTCAAGCAGTTGCCTAGGATGCCTGATGTACAAGAATATAAATGTTGTAAACCTAGTTGAAGCTTATAGCACCTCTCTTACCACAAACAGTAAACAGGGTTATAACTTTCTGTCATCTGCATCAAGTAACTTTCCTTAGCATGGACTTCATTGTTTTATTCATAGGTTCAGAGGTTCATAGCAGGTTAATAGGCTGGGGTTTACTATTGAATTAGCAAAGTGCCTGTGCTCGACCGGCATGTGGTCAAAAGGCACTTTTCAAATGAGCAGAATGCAGACTCAGAAAACACTGACTACACTACAGCAAATGGATAGTGTAGTTCAATTATCTGAGTTCAGCATTGTGACCGGAGATCACAGTTCAGTGAGGAACAGGGAATTAACCCATTTCCTCACTTGATGTATTCAGTTTTGACTTGGCCACTTTTTTCCTGTTCTGTATTCCACATTTTGGGTTGACCATGTGACTGGTTGACATATGGCGTTTCAGAATATCAGCAGTAAACCGGCTAATGGCCCTAGGGCCTTAACTAGCCTACCCATGTAATACCCTTGTTTCCTATTTGACCATGATTAGAAGGTTGTTGTTAGCAGAGCGAATCAGTAATTAGCACCATATGCCCCTGTCCATGAGGGACATATGTGCCACCCCCGGGGTGAATTTATGGTCTCCCATCCAATGTAGCTCTGCTTCATGTGAAGTGGGAGTTTATTCCAGAGGAGTGGCAACCTCTGGGAGACTTATCTGTCTCTCCAACATGTTCTGTTTATGTCACAAGCTAGGTCGAGAAACCTGGAGCTAGTGACTCTTGTCCCATTCGATCTGCATACATGCAGCATTTCCATTAGGGCAGGGTCAGAGATCGCTCTGTAGACAAGGCACAGGCCACCACTCATCAACCTGTAGGATCCAGAGTACAGAGACAGGGCTTTCAGTCTTTCCATGTAGGCCATGTTTTGGAGGCCCTCAATTTTCTTGGTTAGCAACCTATGTGGTTTCTATTGAAACACATTCTTAACCTGTCTCTCTGTGGATGGTAGAATCAAAGAGACTAAGTTACTCTGGGACCACAGACTCAGTAGAAACAACTTTCAGTTTTATTCAACAGCTTTGTGCTTCTGTCAAGACAAAGGACCTCTTCCGATGTCCTGTTTTCAGAAATTTATCAAATTGGTTCTTGGTTCTTACAGATACACTTTCTTCTACTGCTTTGGTTATCTGTGGATAGTATGCTGATGTCTTTTAACTGTAACTTTAAAGCATTTGGCCTATCTGATACAGCACCCCAGTATGAAATGTGTGATTTAGTAAGTAAAGATCTCTTTAGGGATAACCATTATGTCAAAACAACTGTGCTAGTTCTCCAACAGTATCTTTAGCATTTATGTACCAATATCCGTTACAAGATTTTACTAGCCACCCTGCAAAGTCCATAACAGTACATTTAAATGGCACCTGTATAACAGGTATTGGAATCAGTGGTGTTTAGGATGTGGTGCATTTTCCTGACATTCTGGACAGGGAACACAATTTTTTTTCTCATTTGTTATGCCTACCAATAAAATCTGACCAGTACTCCTGCCTTAGTCTTGCCCATCCCTTGGTGACTATGGGCCAACTTCATAACTAGTGTCCTGTAAAGTGTTGGCATTTTCAAGTGATGTAGACTTTCTCCCTGTCTGTGCTCTCGCTATATAAAAGTGCATCTTTAACTCAAAATGGAGTTAGCAAGTAATGAAAACATTCTGTTCACTATCCTCCCTTACAACTTTGGTTAAATTCTCTCTCTTGACCTTGATCATTTTCCTATTGTGATTTTCTAAAATGTATGTCACTTAAGTATATATCCTTAAGTCCACTAACTCAGGCTTACTTTACTCTCTAGCTTGCTCTTTCTTCATTGTCTTCCCCCTACTATGGGTAGTTAGGGTAGGGATTAAAACTGATAATGCATATTTGAATAAGTGCATTACACTGAATATTGTCCCTAAGGGGGTTTGTGCTTTTTTAAGGCACCTATGGGTGTAATTATAGATGAACGAGCTTATTCTGAATTTAACATGCTGTTTAATCAATTTGGATTTGATTACATGAAACTTTTAATTAAAAAAATGATGAGAGATTGCGCAAGCTGTTAGATGAAGTAGAAAAATTAAATGACAGTATTGTGAATGACTTAGTGTTTTCACAGTGGGAGGAATTATATGACAAACAGTATAGAGTAACTGATAAAAAATACAGGCGATTCATTTTAAAAAGTGCAAGAAATTAAGGAGAGATATGGACCATTTTAAAAACAAGACAGTATATCCTTGGAAAGGGGAGAAGGAGAGAGAAAATAACAACAAAAGAACATACGGTGACGATGAAATACATAGATACAATTATGGAGACGGTTATGGGTATGCTCCAAATTTTCAGAAGGGATGGGGACATCAGGAACACCAGGGATGGCGAAAGGATTGGAGAAGGAAAAAATACAGATCGGATTGGAATCAGGAACAAAACGGGAATGAGATGGTAAAAGAGAATGAGATAGGGGTGGTTCATGATAGTTCATGATAGTATAGGACATCAACCTTTAGGAAGAGTTAAATCAGATGGTGTAGTTTGTAGTTACAATAATTTCAAGATTTACAACTACACCAACACAATAGTGGAAGAAGACCATTTTACTCTATTATCTAAGGGTATGAAGTATATCCCTAGAACTAAGTTTAGCATTGTAGATACCGTTGTGAAGATCAAGTTGTATCTAAGGAAGTTAAATTTAGCCATTACATTTCACAACAAGAAAACTCAGGCTCCAGTACAGGGGGGTTTAAAGAAAAAAAGTTTCTACATGCCACCTATTCACCCAAACGTGGCTGTTTATGAGAAATTGGTGCTGGGAGAAACTTATGGGCTGTACAGTAGTGTTAGACACAGAACTGTGCATAATAATTTATCTAATCATGAGCAAGACGTTTTGAATCACCTTAGAAAAGATCATAAGATAAGGGTTATGAAACCCGATAAGGAGGGAGGAGTTGTTCTATATGATACTATGGAATATATTAATGTGATGCATAATATATTACACGAAACAGGAAATTACAAGATAGTATCTTTAAATGAGGTCAACATAGGATACAGGAGGATTGACCTGTTCCTTGAGGAATTTCTTTTGTATAACCGTATTACTCTTGATACTTACAACTACCTCAAGGTAGAACATCCTATAATGGCAACCATAGTAGGTATACCAAATGTTCATAAGAACATAACTAGTCCCCCCTTTTTGCCCTATTGTGTCCGGTAATAGATCTAAAACCTTTCCCACTGGGGTAGCCATTGACAAATGGCTAAAACACATATACAGTAGGATACCCCATTTGATTAAGGATTCTTGGACCTTCCTAGGCAACTTAACAGCTAGTGTTTGGAAGGAGAACCTAATTTTTATTACAGGTGATGTCATTGACTTGTTTTCTTGCATCCCTAAACAACAGGGTTTGGAAAGTTTCTGTAACAGCATGATGAAGTATGCCAATATGGAATGGGATAATATATGCTTGATTATGGATCTTATGGTAATAGTATTGGATTACAACTACATTTATTTTGATGGTGAACACTACTGACAGACCAGGGGGTAGCTATGAGGGCAGCTTGTGCCTCCATGTTTGCCAACCTGGTCATGTTGGATTGGGAGAACAACCACCTATTCAATAGTCAATAGTATAAATATGTCTGCCATTATTCAAGGTTTTTGAATGATATTTTCATATTATGGGATGGACCATCTAATGTTATAGAGGAATTTTTGAATTATTTAAACAGCACCAGTGCTTACTTGAAATTTACTTATTTGAGTAGTTCAGAAGGGGCAGTATGTTTGGATACTTTCATTTCCAATACTGTTAGCGGATTTAAATCCCATATTTACAGAAAGAACACTTTTTCAAACAGTTATTCGGAATATTCCAGTAACCACCCAAGACCAATGATAAAAAATATATTCAAAGGGCAATGCATCAGAACAGTACGAATGACATCAGCGTATAAGGATATGGTGGAGGAAACAGACATGATCAAATTTATGTTTACATCTAGGGGATATCCAACTGACCTTTTAGACAATGTGGGGAACTGTGTAGTTAGTGAATGGGGAAAAACATATTCCCCTTTATTAGGAAATGAATTGAACAAATATAAGCAAACAGGGGCAGATAATACAGAAACACAATATAGTAGGGCATGTTTGTTGGAATATAACCCTTATGTGAAAAATATAAAACATATATTAAGCAGGAATTGGAATATAGTAACAGCTGACAAAGAAATAGGGAAAACAGTAGGAGACACGCCAGTGTTTGTATATAAAATGGGGAAAAATATTAAGAGACTATTGGAAAGCAGATGCTTTATTATGGAGAAGAATGATCGGAAAACATGTACTAGGAAATGTGGAAGCTGTGGGCAGTGTCATGCTATTTTTGAAGGTAAAGGTATAATCCTAGAGAATATTAATAGAAATAAAATTAGCTTTAAATCAGGGAATTGTAATTCTAAATCATATATCTGGTCAAATGCATGACATACCCCAGCTTCTACATAGGGAAAACTGAAAGACAATTGAAAAAAAGAATTTATGATAATTTGTACAGTATTAGAAAAAAAGACGTTAATAATGCACTTTATAGGCATGTAGACAAATGTGGAAAAATTAATTGTTTCAAATTTGCCTTAGTGGAACAATGGCCACGGGGGGAGGCAATTATAAAGCCCTATTGGGCCAACAGGAAATCAAATGGGGCATATTAACTGACGCTGCTAATGAACCTGGGTTAAATGAATTTGTCTCTATTAAACCGTTTTTATTGTCTTAAATAAATAAGGGGTATACAATGCTAATATGTTTTTTAGGGAGAAAAATACACATTCCCCGGGATTCATGAAGCTTGCGCCAGGCGCAGGCGTAGCATAGGCAGTATAACGCCAAATATGGCCATCGAGCGATTCAGGTACGATCCAATTCCATGTGCACTACCGGCGTATGCCAGAACTGCGCAGCCCTCGGCTTAGGTATGCTAATCACCCCATGCGCAGTGCCGCACCATGCAAATGAAGGTACATAGTGATTCATGAAGTGGTGCAGGCGTAGCGTAAGCCCACGGAAATGTAAACCAAAAAACACGGTTTACATTTTCCCAAACAGAACATCGGAGCTATGGAAGTGGACCAGACTCATGTATTGCAAAGTTAACATATGCCAATGGCTAAATACACAGCCAATGGCATAAAAAAGATGCACAACACCTAAAAAACAACATTTAATGTCATGTCCACAGTAACGCAAAGTACAACCACAGGGCATGTGTGTGCAAACTGGAACACAAAGAAAATATATACAAATGTCATAAAATCGCAATGTAATACAAATCAGGATTTCACCATAATACACAATGGTATGCATGGTACACCACAACCAAGCTGCAAGGGTTGCTAAGGGTTTGTGACAGTTTTTGGCATGGTAACTATGAATTAGTAGTCATTGCCATGCAAATGAGGCAGGTAATACTGAATCGCAAACGTCCTGCCGGATTAAAGATGTACCATACAGTGCAGCGCTATAACACCGAGGAGTGGCTCAGAGGTATACATGACATCAGCAGTGGGGTGTGCCACTGTAGCTGTAAGCACATTGGAGCAATGCAAATCTGGCCTGGCCATTGCTAAGCAAAGCTGCAGGACAGGGGTGGGGAGGTAGGTTTAGAATCATTTAGCTGAGAGCACATATGGTGTCCGAAAGCACATGTGTACGGGGATAAAAACGTGCCCGAAACCTGGTAAGCAGATGCACGCGCTGTGAACCATAGCACAAACAGGAAGGTCAGGGAAGAAAAGAAGGAAATGCCACAGTAGGATAATTGGAGGACAACTGAGCAATTAACACCTATTAACTCTCAGCGGGCAATCGACGGCAGCTGACAAGTCTGCTCGCAGAAACCTGCAAAACAGGATAGGGGAGACGTTGGATTGCAAAGAAAGGAGAACTGTCATAGCAGAGCAGAGCAAACCTACAGTAGACTGGCAATAGAACACATTACGCAAGATAAGCCAGGTCTAGGAAAGTACAAATGAAAGCAGGCTGCTGGATGCATGCCAGAAAATGGTAGGTGAAACATGAAGAAATGTAAAGGGAAGGACAAGAGGTAATCCACGGCAGCCAAATGTAATTCAACACCAAAGGCACCACAATAGTAGTTCCTGTAATAAAACACATAAGATACCCTGTAGCTACGATCATACATACACACCCTATGACATCATCGGTGTTCACAGCACAATAGTATAAAGTGTGAAAGCACCCTACACACACCTGTGTATTCCCAAACACTGCACCATAGGTGTAAACACACGGGGAACTTTTAGAATGTACATGTTGGGAGCTGCCATAGCTGTGATTCATCACCATGTGTTAGAGACTGACGGTGTTGTCGAGGATAATGCTGACAACCACCACAGGCCCCGAAGGAGGAGAAGAGTGTTCAGGCCAAGGGTAACCTACCACGGGCTACATGATCTGGAGATAGTAGAGCGTTACAGGGTGGACAGGGACATCTTACAGCAAATAGTTGAGCTGTGCCTGCCACACCTGAGAACCAGAAACAACAGAGGGGAACCCATCCCAGTGGACACAAAGGTATGTGTAAGCTTGCAAATACTAGCCACAGGTACTTTTCAAAGGCCAACTGGAGATATAATGGGGATCTCACAGGCATCAGCATCCAGAGTACTACACCAGTTCCTGGATGCCATGTTACCACATGCCAATGAGCATATATACTTCCCCCGAAATCAGGAGGAGTTGGCCAGCAATATGCGTCACTTCCACCATGTGGCACACTACCCAGAGGTACTGGGTGCAATAGATTGCACGCACATACATATCAAGTCACCACCCGGTGAGCATGGTAGGCACTACATGAACCAAAAGGGATTCCACTCCATCAACTGCCATGTCGTGTGCAATGCTCAGGGCATTATCATGGATGTGTGTGCTGGCAGCCCTGGAAGCTACCATGACTCTCATATCTGGCATGCCTCACAGCTGTATCAGGTATTTGTCAGGGGGGACATCCCACATGGCCACCTTGTGGGGGATACTGGCTATGCACTGGAGCCGTGGATGATGACTCCCATCAGAAATGCACACACACCCATGCAAGAATGCCATAATGAGGCACACGCACAAACCAGAATCATCATAGAGCGTGTGTTTGGGATGCTGAAATCATGGTTCCATTGCTTGCACAAATCTGGTGGAGCCTTGCAGTACTCTCCAGGCACGTGTGCCCACATCTTCATAGTATGTGCCATGCTACATAATATGATCCTGTGGAAACAGCTGCAGCAGGGACAAAATGGTGAAAGCCCACATAGCCCACCGCAATTGCCAAGGCCATCACAGGCACAGAGGGATTCAGACCATGAACACCCTGTGCCAGTCCCAGTAGGCAGATGGAGGCATGCCCAATATGCCTACACCTTGGCAAAGAGGGAATGTATAGCACATACTCTGACAGTGTAGGCCCCTATGGACTGACACACCTCTCCACCTGCACACACAGTAAAATGGATGGCACACACATGACCACCTGTAAATTGTAATGTATAGGTGGCCTACTGTGTGAATCCTAAATAGGCAGCCCTCAAACATTGTATACACAACAGCTATTGGAACAAGGAATGTCAACACCTGAACAGTACATGCGCCTATCAGCATATGTTGGTGCTGTGTGTATAGGTTCCTAGGTACATCGGTAGGTACACGCCCGATTGTCAGAGGCCATATACCAAATGAGGCAAACAGTGTCTGCTGTCACCACAACATCGAGTAACCAACTGTCGCTCAGTGGAGCAGAGGTAATCGCGGGATCAAATGTGTGTAAGCACTGTTCTCCACACACTCTGCACGGATTCCCTGCTGTGTTATTGAAGGGCTCCACATAATGTAATCATGGATGCTGTGTCAAGCCATGGGGTGTACCCATGACAGGTATTCGTCACCCCAGCATGCTCCACCTATGGTCATTTGAAGGTGTAGCACATTATCGTGTGTGGCTCACTGTGATATACATACCCAATGCTGGAGCACATCCAGTAAACATCACATGGACATACCATTAATTGGACTCATCCATATGTAAACTAAATGAGTTACCCATGTGAGTGCAGTATAGAGTAACAGCCGTAGTATACTCCACATACAAAATGCCATAACATGTGTACAAATCCCAGATGGCCAAGTGGTAAATGCAGCGACCATCGTGCATGTTCCCGGTCCCACATCCTGCAAGGGATGTAACGTAATCCCGAAGGCACGAATAATGCATGTTGGATGCAGGTCATCAGATCATGTTTAGCACATGTTAGCGGGAATATGCGTTGCCCAGTGCTGGTAAGCGTCGTTTAAATATGACTATACGGATATGCGTGAAACAGGGCTTAGCTTCTCTGAATATCGTGCAGATCATGGTCAATGATGTCCAGAACAGGTGAAACCAGCGTTATTCACCCCTGTACTAATAGCGCCTGCTCTGAAGGGTAAAACGACCACTGCCAGGAGTAGAACACACAATCATGTATACAATCACCTAACACTATGGTAGCCAAGATGTACCTATGGCAGGTGTGTAATGGACAGGTTCAGACACAAACGTGCGAAGTCCAGGAAACAGTATACACCGACAAGTACACAATGAAAGGTGTATTTTGCCTGTCACTTTCTGTCAGATATATATATATATATATATATATATATATATATATATATATATAAAATACAGATAGAAAGGGTGATAGAGAGATATATGTTGATATATACGGATTCACCGATATCTGCAAATATATATATAGGTCAACGACATTCATAAAACCTTGGAGGTACAAATAAATAGGATACCGTCAACTATGGAATGTGTCACATACCGACATGCATAACCACGAGGCTGAAAGACCGAAAGAACACAGTACCGGAACACTAGAACCGCGAGTAATATTATCACGATATGAAGGGACATTTAGTTACTGCTGGCGGTGTTGCTGTCCATGTAAGTACTGTGTTCAAATGTGTTTGTGATTGCCATAGTCTGTGTATGTGTGTATTGAGGGTGCCATGTGGATTTCCATGTGACTGTAATGTGTGTGTGTGTGTGTGTGTGTGTGTGTGTGTGTGTGTGTGTGTGTGTGTGTGTGTGTGTGTGTGTGTCTGTTAGTGCCAACTTGGAGGTAGATCATTATGGTAGGTGTTGTTATAGCTAGCCGTAGGCATACAGTTACCACCTGTCCCACATTAGGAGGGACAGCCCCTCCCTGGGCAGTTGTGTCCTGACATAAAACATTACAAAGGGCAACTGTCCGAGATTGTAGGAAATTATTATGTTCCATATATTATGTAATAGTTGCATTAAATAGTTATGCCTGTATGTAAGAAACGTAAATGTTACATGCAATATGATAAGTAGCCAAAGTCCTACAACAATAAGTATGTATTGAGGATAAAAGTATGTGCTATTCTGTGTACTGACCATGGGTATGTGTCGGCCTGTAAACACCGATGTGTGTCCCGCAAGTGTCCCACAATGGCCATTTGAAAAGGTGGCAACCCATGCCATAGAGGTTCAGTTACCAACACAACTGCAATGACTGCAAATATCTGGGACAGAAATACACGGGACAGCTGTCATTTAGTAACATTTCTTTACATATCGCTGTAATTCCAGAGGTATGGAAGTATCAACCTCACCTGTATACTATATAGAAACCAATTAACAATGGCCCAATGTATGACCGTAACAAAAGTCTACTGACTGATAGCGTTTTAATTAGGGAAGGAGCCCACACACATATATGAAATATGTAGAAATGCAAGCCCCACAAACCTGTATATGCTACGTACACCCACCTACATTCCCCACACTAGAAACTATAGCAATACAGACTGTAATTACAGCACAAGCATCCAGTCAGTCAATTACATCTGCAGAAGCGTTAACATACCTTGTGAGAGACACATTTAAAGGCACCATGTGAAATCGTAGCCGTTGTATAATGGAACAAACAGAAATGTTACAGGTTTTGTTTGCAATATTTACTTATCAGACGGTTGAGATGACAGGTACACTCACATGTAGAACCACATACTCTAGCCATCACACACAATCCATGAGGGACATGAATCCAAACTATCCATGTCTCTACACATAGCAGTTACAATTACTCACAACAATACAGGCCGTCTCCCCGAAGGTAGGGCAAATGGGCAATGCCCAAGTGGAGAATTCAATTATACCCCACTGTTGCCATGTAATTGGCAAATGGAGTAGCTGCACAGCTGATGTGCAAGTAATAAGTCACTCAGGAACACCAACTGGTGGCAGGAAACCACATGTTACAGGTATCGACGTATATAAGGATGACTTGCCAGACATTCAAACCATATGCTCATGCCATATAACTATTAAAACAGTATAAGAGAGATAGTCACGAAAGTCCGGAATGATAACAAGGTATGTAGAACACTCGGTATGTAAGTGTATGTATAGCCTGTTTTGTATTAATTATGTTAGTGTATGTATACCCTGTGTTGTATTAATTAAAAGTGTCCGCAATGCATAAAGTGGGAAAAGGTATTATGTACTGATGTTTTGCTGAGCATAGTAACGCTTGTAGAAATTGTGTGTCCTGCAGTGGGCCACAAGGTAAACATCACAGACACCACAAGGGATGCTACATGAGGGCTTTAAACAGAACAATTCCATACCACCCACCGTTAGTGGTAGGGTATGTCCAACAAGTACGTGCCATAGCAGGGGATAGTATATGTCGATATACTGTCACAGTAGGCATGTGTATGGGCATATAACGACAATGACATGTGTAAGGTGGTTCTGCTGTGCAAATATGCTTTGCATTATGGGATACTATGTGAAATATGTGTAATGTACAGTATTGTAGGTAGATATGTCAGATATTCTACACAGCATAACAGGCATATCATGCATACAAAAGGTATTGTTTATTGGCATGTACAATATACAATAACAGGATACATACGGCTTGTATTCACGGGACACTGTAATAGCATGATAGCTAATCTAAATGGAAGAGCTACTCAATTAACCATGCACAAAGGACATGTAATAGCTTCACATGTTCATAGTGGGGTACTATGCAGTCTGGCAAGTCTATGTGTAAGCTCAACTACAGTGTTCACACCAGCGGCACCTCTCTAGGGTAGTGCCCTGTCTGTGAACAGCAGAGCCGTGTGTTACCTGCACCTCTGCACAGTACAGCCACTGCAGTGATCCCTGGTGTACATGTGTCTCCCATCCACCAAGTGAGGTATCACATGAACAGTGCTACTGAGTGTCCCTGCATGATGTACATAGGAATCATGTTCCAAAGCATGGTGAGTGTCTGGTTTGGGTATGTAACCCTCAAGCACATCCCACTCATCGTTGCATGTGTGCACATATCCATGAGCATGTTGCTGACAGTGGCGTTTGCTTATGTCGCTTATGTGGAGTATATCCATGAATATTGTTGTGAAGATGGGCCCTGTCTGTTCAGCGGAGGTCACCCCTGAGTATGTAGTATGCAAATGTGTACAGATGTGGTGTCCATCGTTCTGCTGCATACGTCAACCGTCAGAGCTCAATAAATGTCATGGTGTGTTAATGTTGTGGTATGTAAAGCCGTAGCTGTTGTGTAAGGTACACCCTAAATGGGGTGTTGTACCCTTGAATGTGTGTATACGTCTTGAGTTCAGAGGTACAATGGGTGCCTATGTTCCAGCTACAAACCCAGTACAGATAAGTGTGGCCACATAGAAGGATATCCACGCCACAGTGGCAATATGGTTATCAAAGGAGTGGGTGCGAAATATTTGTGTACTATGATCACGTACAATGTGACATGTATGTAGGGGACTACCACCTATGTGATAGTCAGTGGGTGAATGGTGTAATGCAAAGGGGATGTTCATGCACCTTGTGTCATGCAGCTTGAGGCCATGATATTGATATCAGGTATCCATCACAGTGACACCCTTATGGAGGGAGTCAGTATCAGCTGGTGGATCAATCATGGTGCTTTGTATGCAGTTGTCTGTAAAGCTAGGCAGGGAAAGTCCCTCTGTGCTAGCCTGTGCCTCAGGGAAGCATATACCGAACATGAGGGGCCCTATGACTGAGGACTGTGGTACGCCAAGTGTAACTGAAATACAGTAGGTACTATGGTATGCTACCCTCATTGTGTGTGTCCTGTCCATGAGCCACTTTGCATAACATCCTGAGACATAGGGGTCGATGTGCAGGTGGATGTGTATGTTGTCAATACCAGAATGGAGAACGGTGTTGAAAGGCAATGAGAGGACAATGTAGGCTGTGTGGACCACCTTACCATCATCAACTACCCTGGTAACTGTATCAAAGGAGTCCACCAGGTGTAGGAGCCATGCTCTGGCCCTAACAAGTCCAACCTGGGTGGCATCAAAGGACCGGAGCCCACCAATGTTTCTGTGAATGACTTCCATGATGATGTGCTCCATAGCCTTGCAGAACAGTCCAGTCAGGTGTATAGGGCAATAGTCCCCCTCATGCATTGTGGCGCCACCTGTGTGGAGTGTAATAACTGTTGCTGTGTGCCATTCAGGGGCCACAATGTCTGATACAAGGCTATTACTGAATATGGTGGCCAAGTGGGGAGACATGTTATTCAGAGGTTTGTGTAAATCACAGCCTGGGATGTTGGATGGTCACATGGGGCCAGTATTCCAAGCCATATAGAGTGCAGGTTAGTACTGTGTAGGTGTGACCGCAGGGACACCGCAATGTTCCTGCATGGATTGTGGCCCTGTAGGGAGTGAGTGGGTGTAATGTTAGCATTGAACCCATCCGCCAGCATGTTGCCAACATCACCTGGTTCTGTAATGTTCCTGAGTAACTGTTGTATGTCAGAGCAGATGTGGGTATTGCCATTGACTACTGACATACCTCCATAATGCTTTGTGGTACACCCTGGAATGTGTCGCAGTAATGTTTACGTAGCTAGTTTTGAGTATGTGATGATGGATCCTGTAACTCTACTGAGGCTGACCAGTGAGCTACCCCACCCATGGGATTGTACTCCACTTTGCAATGGCCTCCATCTGTTGTTGTAAATTATGTCCATGGAACTGGACCCCCAGAGTGGCATCCATTATCTGGTGGGTACCATCATGGCTCTGTGTGGAATAGCATGATCCATGCAGTCATGTAAGTGCTAATGAAGTGCACTGGGGTATGTTTCAGAGTTTGTAAGTGCATTTTCCATCTGCATGGGTGTCATGATTTTAACTACTGCTGTCATAAGACGTCTGTAGTAGGTGTTGTAGTACTCTTGTACTGTGTATTTCGTGAAGGGTGTAGTGCCAGGATGTGGATAACAAGAGTGATTAGCATATGTTCGGAATCCACCAACGAGGGGATAACCACAAGTGTGGAACACCAGTCACATGTTGGCAGTGTCCATGTCAAGGATATTGTTGGTCTTGGAGGTGGTGTGTATGGGTTGATCCAGCCGAGTGGAGGTTATGAATCCTGGACAGGGTTGGCCTAATGTGTCGGTACATGAGTGGCTATCCCAGTTAAGTGTGGGGTAGTGTCAGTCTCACATCAGTAGCACCTGTCTGAGCCCTACTGTCCAGTACACCAAGAAATGAGGTCTGGTAACTGTGGGGTATGTTGTTGAATCCGTAGCTTGTTACAATGTGTATAGCAGTTTTGGCCACAGTTAGTTGCATGTGGAGCACCTCTGATGCATTGTGCTAAGTAACTAGCCAGGATGTGTGTACAACATAGTGGAATATGGGAACACCTCAGCCGTGGGTGTGCTGGCCCAGGTTACATGACTAAAAGGTATGGTCTGTGTATAACCTGTCATTGCAGATGTGCTCTACAGAGCCTAGAGGCAGGTCCCAGTCACTGCAGAGATATTGAAGTGGTCCATTATAAGGAGTGCCTTACCTGCGTGCTTCAGAGATGAAGATGTCAAGCTTTGCATCACTTGACCCCATGTTTTGCTTTCCTGTTCCCGTTCTGGTGGTGAATGTTATGGGAAACTGTGCAAGACAGGCAGTATAGAAGTAGCAAGAGCCTTACATGTTATCTGTACTCCCAGGGCTGACAGGTGCAGGTCATCCGTGCCAAAGCATCGTGTTTTGTTGACCATGTCAGTCAAAGTGGACAGATACCAGATGCCTGTGGAATGACAGCAGAAGCATAGGCAACTGTTGAAGTGACACAGTCAGTTGTTGTACAGTGGTAAAAGGTCCGGATGAATGCATAATGCTCCTCAGGGCTTGGCCCATATCTTCAGGGCTACAAGACCAGTGAGCTATTGCATGTCCCTGTACACGTAGTCTGCGAAGTTGCATCTTAGGGCAGTCACACTAACATGGAGAATGACAGTCAAATTGCATATGGTGAGGTGTGGCATGGGTGCATAGGTTATGTTGCAGAACCAGTTACCTGACAGCAAGATGTAAGTGAATATCGCCTTGTGTAGCCTGCTGAGTGGAACATCAGTGTGACCACCTACAGAGTCACCTATGACAGGTGTGTTGTGTATGTTATAACACCCTATTGGCTGTATGTGATGGGCACACATGAGTCTGTGGGCTATAAGTTGTTGTTGTTGTGTTTGGTGATGGGGGCTGCCTTTGCTGCCTACACAGATTATGGAGAGGTACCGCACAAGTTGTACTCATATGTGTGGCCTGTGGTGGTGGAGATCTTGTGAGACTATGTGATGAGTGGGGTGTGTTGCAAATGTTACACATCCCCACATGATTGTCAGGTTCAGTCAGGGTTGGTGACAGCATTACCCCCACCAGGGCTGCATATGTGCATCTCCCACAGGCTGTAGTGTCGTAGGTTGGGAGGTGAGCATTGACGGTGTACATGAGACAATTGCTCTATTGCCACATGTATGACATATTCATCATATAGACAGACAATAGCACTGGTACGTGACAGTTGGACATGGCTGTATATACAACCATGTCTCACAAGATATGTGAGTTACGTGTGTACAGCAGCTGTTGTACTGTAAGCAAGCTGGAAATGTAAGGACAGACAGTGTAATTGTGAGAAATGGTGTGGAATGGATGCTATATTAATCAGTAGCTCATGAAGTGCTCACAAGTTCTGAACAAGTGCTGAGCATGAAAATACAATACAGATAGGGTGTTGGATAATATCAACTCACAAGTGGTGACGACAGTCATAATTGGTGGCACCACACTCTTACCCTGCTGAGTATGGTATGCAAGTCCATGAACCATTATCAATGTAGATGTTAGCAGTACAGATGTACATGACAGTATGGATGTTTGACTACATATACCTTGGTATGTCACAGGAGTGTTCTACCAGTGGCCTGTTGACAGAATCAACACTACAAAAGGTGCCAGAGTGACATGTGCATATCACACCAGTGCCAGCTACAGTAAAACAGGGTTAATGTGTTGTACTCCACCCTCATTGTAGCCCATACCACACAGACAAATGTGAGGCATCTGTGTATGTAAGGATGTGAATGGCCATGACCTATGAGCAATAGCTGTCTGAGTGTTGTGAACAACATACAGAATGGGCTTTGTGGGTGAGGTGTGTGACATATGTGCACATTCTGACAGATGATATCAGCATTGTCACAGCTAGGTGAATATCCCTGTACCCATTAACTACCACCTAGGCTGCAGTCAACATTATGGACACTGTGTAAGGGATGGTGCTGTGCAGTTCACCTCCCTGAGTTGGTGACATCTCCAGGCCCCTTAGGTAGTCATACCAGGTACCCATGAAATGACAGGGTGCCATCCATGAGCATGGAGATCATTGGACAGGCATACACAGCACTCGGGTGACCAATATTGGATCACATATCACCTTTAAGGGGTATTGGCCATGCATGGATGGGCGATACCAGCCTTCACAATCCTCACCTCCACTATGTAGCATGCTGTCTACCTTGAATAAAGACATGTGCTACACTATGATGTTGGACATGCTACATGTCCATATCCTGATCTGAAAGACATACATCATGGGCAGCCACCATCCTACTACTAGTATCGCCACATGCTGGACAGATCCCTGTGCCATACATGTGACATACTCCCACCATACCATGCAACCCTGTCCATCAAAGCTGCACATGTCATCTCTGTCATACATGGTGTGATGACCGCATGGTAGATGTAGTATCAACTGTCTGGATCAGTAATGTGGCACTGATGCACCTTGCAGTGGCAAAATGGCTGATGGATACAGCTAGGAAACCTTTCCCGTACATGCTATAGTTGATAACCATCCCTGCAAATGACGTCCGACTAGCCATTGTCCCATGTCTATCACATGTGCAACACAGGTGATCCATGGCAGGATGTTGAACAGCTGTACAGTGCCGTGTACATGTATATGGCAAAACACATGCATGTAAAGGTTTCAATGTGTATGTTTGCATTGTCACTGCTCAAGTCCATTAAGGCAGTGTATGTGTTGATATGTGACATATACACAGCATCAAGGTCAACAGCATTACCGTGGACACATCCAGGCATGTGCTGATAGGTAAGAACACCAGTGCAGGCAAACAGACATGCCCACATCAAGACAGCATTCACATGGAGTATGAACAATGTAATGAGGTGACACACATATATGGTGATGATATCCAATGCATAATGGGTGTTACATGTGTGTGACACAAATATGTCAGTCGTGTCAGTGTCATGATGATCTGCAAAGATAACTGTGCAGATGTACTAGATTTACTAGAAATGCATGTGCAGCAGTATCTCTGTACATCTCTGATACTGTGACCTATCACCATCATTATGTCTTACAGATAATGCCTCGTACACGCCTGCCAGTGTACAGCCACCAGGAGAATGATGTCCTCATCCTGTACCTCCATGAGAGCTACGAGGTGTTGTTCAGCCATGTGCCACAGCATGCCCAGCAGCGTGACGACCTGTGGCAGGATCTTCGCAGAAGGGTGAATGATATGGGTGATCATAACCGCACCTATCAGCAGGTGCGCAGACACTGCATGGACATGATACGACATGCAAAACAGCATGCCACTGCAATCACCAGGGAACAAGGTGGAACAGGTGGTGGGCCATGAACCCAGCCCCCACTCACACACACCAAGGAGCTACTGGCCAGTCTGGGGACACCCTCAGAACAGCATCCACAAACACTAGCTGCCATCGTGGAGGTGGGTGTCTCCCAACCAATGAGCCTGGAGTTGCCTGGTAAGTCAGTACTGCACATATGACTATTATATCCCATTTAGTTGCATGTGTCACTGTACATTATGTAATGTAACATCATATGCAAGGTATGTTGACACACATGCTGCATACTACAGTATGCTACCCTGTGTATGCACACATGTGCATACTATATGCTATTGTACAGGCAAATGTGTTAACATGCACAGTGCACCCTGTGGCTGTCATACAGTCATGGATAATGTTCAAACTGCTGTGTCACCCCTATACAGGTACCTCTGGCGTGCCGCACAGACATCAGTCCATTGCAGGTGATACTGTCATCAGTATCAGGCATCTTAAAGCATAGATCTATTTGCCATGTGGCCAGTTAACACTTGTACACTTGATGTTCGGTCCAGTCACGATATACAGGTCGCATCACCCATCATTCACACTGGCTACCCATGTGCAATATATACAAATGAAATGATACACCGACATGAAACCACAGTATTTGTCATTGCTACATGTGTGGACATATGTACTATACATTGGAACAACACGTGTGGTACGCAAACAGTACCACACAGTGAGCTGTGATATGGGCAGCCCACAGGAGTCACCATTGTGTTATATGCCTCTGCAATGGGTGCACACATTGTGATGTGCCATCTGACATGTCCCAGACACATAGTGTTCTGGCTGCAATATTGTCACACTATCCCATAACCCATACCCCACATACCAAACATACAACCCATTGTCTGCATAGCCCTGTGGATGGTGACATATCTGACATCTATGGGGTATGTCATATATGACAACACAGACATGTGAGATAGATGGCCATCACACACATTTGGCCAACACATGTGCACACATGGCCATGGGGGATGGCCAGAGACATGTAGCCACACAGTAGATGTGATGTGTATACACCCTGTTGCAAATTGTCCACACATGGTCCAATTATAGCCTTAGTTGACTGATTATACAGTTGATGTGGTACACTGGACATCCTAAAAGCCTGTACACAGATAGTGGAGGTGTCATTGAAGTTTACCATATAAGATGTGTTGAACATCATGAATGTGTCATAGCATGACAGTAGTCACCTGTACAGCTTCCGCAGACATTGACACCACATCAGGCCACCGATACTGAAAATTTCCCTTGCTGCTGTAGGACATCACCATTAGCTGTGCACCTCGTGTGTGTGGTACATCAATGTCATGTGGGACATGGTGAATTGACAAGTCTGCTATGTGTGGACATGGTTGCCAAGCAGCTAAGACTCTGTAGTAGTTGTTCAGGGGTGTCATCTGTAGGCCCTCCAGTGACCTGTCAAATGACACAGCATGGTTTGATGTGTATACACCTCAACATCGTGGGTCACAATCTACAGTTATGTCATGGGTATGCATGCAGTTATGGCTATGCAATGTGTACATATTATGCACTGTATAGCAATATAGATGCCTCATGATGCTATGAAATGGCACAGTGTCTGTACTTCACACTGTATAGCAATGTAGACAGCTCACACTACCCTTCCATGCTCATGCACATTTGCTAAACATGCATTCTACCTGCATTTTACCTGATCTTGGCCTAGCACTCAAGTGTGGGGTCATTTATTGCACTGTTGTGATTATTTTGCTGCTTGTGTATCTCTGCTACCTTTAAACTACAACAAAAAGAAAAAAAAAATCTTGCTTTTTTCCCACTTTCTGAAAGTTAAGAAAGTTCAGTTACATATTTGCTGTTCTGAACTGTTTGGAACTTTCTAGAAGGCCAGTGCTTGCTTGGGCTAAAGGGAAGTCTCTGTGTTCACCAGTGGGAGTGGTTAACACTGAACAGCCTGCCTGTCCCTGGAGGAGTGGTTACTACCTAGAAGCTGTAGTTTTATTGGCCATATATGACAACACAGACATGTGGCCAGAGACATGTAGCCACACAGTAGATGTGGGTCAATTCTAAACTCCTTGATCTTTCTCTCTCTTAAAACCCTACAACTCTCTTTGTGCGCGGTTTTGCACACTGAGCAGCGTCGGGCAGCGCCGCCTAAACAGGTTTAAACTATTCCAGGCTCCACAAAGTCTGCTCTTCACTTTTTCCCTTAGAACTGTTCAAACTCTCAAAGTAATCACTCTATTCTCTTTCTAAAGCCCTGCACTTGCTCAGCTCTTATAAGGAAACACTAACTAACTAAAGCACTACACCTTCCTTGACTTCTCATAAGTATTAGGCTCCCAATTGGTTCTTCCTGATCAAGTGAAAAATCAGTTCCCTTCCCTAATCTGATCAGTAAAAAGCAGTTCCCTATACTAATCTGGTATGTCCAAGGGTCAGTTTCAAGGTTACTCTCCAGTCCAGCTGGTGAATCTGGGAATTTTGAGGCAATGTTACAATTGCCTTATGTACACAGACAACCCTCTCCTCCTTCCAACAAACTCTAATACATGTATGAGATGCAGTTACACAGCCAAACTGGAGGCAGTGTTCTCTCAACCCAAGACTGGCACAGTCAGTCAGGAGGAAAAGGTAACCACCCACACCACAAATCCAGTCTCACACAGACCTATTGCATCTGCATACCCAACACATAAACACACAAAAACATACTCGAAGGCTCTAAATAAAAATCTGCCTAAACAGCAAAGGCCTCCTAAGCAGATATCCAAGCAACAGCCACCCCTCAACAATACCCATGAATCACATATCTCACAAAATCAGTGTGCCTCACAGTCACAGCCCTTAAGGCCAAACAACACACCAAATACACTTGTTATAGGGGGCTCTATTGTCCGGCACACTGACGTCCCGCTCACCAGACTGAACAAGGAGAAAGTCACTGTAAGCTGCCTGTCAGGTGCCAGGATCTGCCACATAACACAAGCACTCAGGTCACTCCAAAGCAAGTACAAGTATGACTCCGTCATTGTCCATGCTGGTGTGAATGACCTGAGATGTACCTCCATGGACTACATGAAAAGAGACATAGAGGAGCTCTCTGACCATGTATCCCAGGCTGGTATGACCCTGACCTTGAGTAGCATCTTGCCCTCACCAAGAATGATGCTACAGTATAAAGACAAAATGATCAGTTTCAACAATTGGATGAAGTATTGGTGTCATTCAAAGGGGATCCAGTGTCTGTCAGCCTGGGATGACATGCTCGACTAGCCACATTGCTTTGCTAGGGATGGCTTGCACCTGTCACCCTTAGGCTTTCGTATACTGGCCAAGGCTCTTGCCACCCCCATAGTGCCTTTTTTAGGCAAGGCTCAAAGGACAAACCCACCTCCATAGACAACCCAAGGATAAAAGAACTAAAGGTAATGCTACTCAATTCCAGAAGTCTAAACCTCAAGATGCACGCACTCGAGGCTCTCCTCAGTATGGAGAAAATCGATGTCTGTGCAGTAACAGAAACCTGGTTCAAGGCTCCTGAGAGCACCCCAGCACTACCAGGTTATAACTCATACCATGCGTTTCAGCCCCAAAACTTGGACCGAAGCACAAAAGGAGGGGGAGTTTCTATATTCATCAAAGATACCTACACCTCCAGGTTAGTGGCACTGCACGAAGCATCGGAAACCATCCATGTGCAACTAACAGCGGGCAAAACTGCCTTTCAGTTTGTAGCCTGCTACAGAATACCCTCCCTATTACAGGAACCCCACTTGGCATTCCTGAGAACACTGGAGAATATGAAGGTCTCTCCAAACACTATGTTATTGGATGACTTCAACTACCCAAACATTGACTGGGAAAACTACTCAAGCCCAAATACCCTCGCCCAATGGTTCCTTGAATTTATAAACTCTAACACAATGGAACAACTGGTCACCACTCCCACAAGAGGGAACAACATATTGGACCTGGTCATCACCAACATGGGGACTCTATGTTCCACATCAGAGGTAAACCCCTCTTTGGTAAGATCAGACCATAAACAAATTTATCTGGACATCCATATCCCGTCCCCACCCCCAGCCAAGGAAATCACTGTAAAGAATTTCTCAAAAGCCAACTTTGCACTTCTCAAGACTGAGGTGGAATCCTTCAAAGCCCCTGGGCCAGAGGATAATACAGCCCAATCCGCAGAATCCTTTACAAATGCATTCTATGAGCACCTGCAGGAATGCATGGATCGTGCTATCCCAAATAAAACCAAGACTCACTCCTCCAAAAACAGGAGACTGGTCTGGTGGACCCTGGCCATAAATAAACTATACAACAGAAGGAGGAAGCTACTACATGACAGAGCAAAATCCCAAAAAGGGAAGGCATCTCTGTTCAGTATTAGTAAGAAACTTCGATCTCTCATAAAATCATCAAAGGCCAGTTTAGAAAGAAAAATTGCCCTAGACACTAAAGATAATCACAAGGCCTTCTTTAGTTATGTCAGGAACATGGGCGGAAACTCCCAGATATGCACTGAATTGTTGCATAATGGTACAAAATATACCGAACCTACAGACATAGCCAACATCCTGGCAGACAGATTCAGCGCAAACTCCCCCCCCCCCAAAGGAGCAAATGCCTATCCCAACTGAATGCAACCTCCCTGACATCACAGATGCACAGGTGAAAGCTGCCCTCTCCAAAGCAAAAAGCACAGCATCTATGGAACTGGACGGTGTCCCAGGCTGTGTCTTCCACCAGCTCCAAGAAGAACTGAACCCTCACATTAGGTCACTGTTCAAACTTAGCCTTATTACATGATATGTACCCAAAGAATGGCGTACAGCTACAGTGGTCCCACTCCACAAAGGTGGTGCCACAACGGACCCTGGAAACTATCGTCCCATAAGCCTGACTAGTCTGGTCTGTAAAGCTATGGAGTGTATTATCATGGAACTCATAAACAAAGACATTGGGAGCCTCCAGACACTGGACCCTACCCAATTCAGCTTTGTTAAGGGCAGATCTTGCCTCTTAAACCTAGTTGATTTCTTTGAAACAGTTACCAAAGCCATAGATGAGGGCAAGGTAGTCCACACAGCCTACATGGACTTCGCAAAAGCCTTCGACACAATACCCCACTCGGGCATCATAATAAGCTTACTAGCTTAAATATCAACCCCTATATCACAAGATGGGTTGCAAACTGGCTCAGGGATAGAACCCACATGGTAAGAATCACAGGTGCCATGTCCGAATCACCAGTTAAAAGTGGCATCCCACAGGGCTCAGTTCTGGGACCTCTCTTGTTCGGTATATACTTCTCTGAGGTTCAGGCTAACATGGGGGGATTATGGCTGACAAAGTTCGCAGATGACTGCAAACTGGGGGCCATAATCGAATCTCTAGCTGACACAAGCATCCTCCAAAAGGGTCTCACAGAAATGGATGCTTGGTGCCAGAGCCACGGCCTCAAGCTAAATGCTAAAAAGTGCATAGTCATCCCCTTTGGGAAAAACAAGGTGCCCACAAATTACCACATAGGTGGTAATCCATTAAGTACGGAAGAAGTAATTAGAGATTTGGGGACCAACGTAGATAGTAATCTCTCCTTTGATAATCACGTTGCCAAAGTGGTTAGAAAGACCTTCTATATAGCCCATCTTATCACAAAAGGGTTCGCATCTAGATCAAGAGAGGTCATTGTGCCCCTCTACTCGTCACTCATCAGGCCCATAATTGAATACAATGCCCCTTTTGGGATGTACCTTACCCGACACCTGCAGCAACTGGAGAGACCCCAAAAGTACCTCACCAAGAGGATCATGGGCTACAAACAGATGTCCTATGCAGCTCGACTAAAAAAACTCCAGTGCTACTCAGTTGCTTACTGCCTACTCAGAGGCGTTCTATGCCTGATGTACAAAGCCATGTCAAACCCAGAATTAATGGACATGCTCCACCTCAAAAACTCCAAGTCCCTTAGAGCTACACACTCCAGGGACCTAAACCTCAGCACAAAAATAAATAGGACATGCTGGGGGGACAGATTTATTTCTCAGAGGCTCCCCTCACTGGAATAGAATACCAATTCATGTTAGACATAGCCCCTCGCTGACCCTCTTCAAGCAAAATCTGGAAGCGTGGATGGGAAATCGCAAATTCACCCCTGGGATCTCTTCTGTGTCCCTGCTAGACAGAGGCACAGTAAACTAATCTTAAAAGGGTACCTTCTCTGACCTACTTTACAGAGGCACAGTAGGCTAATCTAATAGGGAGGCGGAAGCCAAATACACTCTGGCTAGGCTTATAAATGCCCTAGGGCAGAAGGCCTAGTATCTACCTATGAACCTATTCTATCTGTAGGGCATACAGACAACATCGCAATGTGATGCCCATTATGACGCTGTACATGTGTCAGGACACCATTGTGTCAGACATGTATGCATGTTAATGCACACGTCAGCAGATTACATGTCAAGGTCACGTCAGCCATGTGTACTGTTATCCTGTTCTGGTCCACATGGTGTATCATGGGGATGCATGCATACTACCATGATTGTGTGAACTGCATGGCTACTGATATGACACTTGCTTGCTGTAGTGTGCACCCCAGGGAGGTATGCTAACTAACACTATTAATGTCTGAGCTGCATGCCGTCTGCTGTATCACATGCATGCTGCATGCCGTCTGCCAAATCACATGCATGGTGTGTCTGTGTGTGTCTGTGTGTGTGCTAACACTATTAATGTCTGAGCTGCATGCCGTCTGCTGTATCACATGCATGCTGCATGCCGTCTGTCAAATCACATGCATGGTGTGTCTGTGTGTGTTTGTGTGTGTGCTAACTAACACTATTAATGTCTGAGCTGCATGCCGTCTGCTGTATCACATGCATGCTGCATGCCATCTGTCAAATCACATGCATAGTGTGTCTGTGTGTGGCTGTGGGTGGCTGTGTGTGTGTGTGTCACTGTGTGTGTGTCACTGTGTTTGTGTGTCACTGTGACTGTGTGTGTGTCACTGTGACTGTGTGTGTGACTGTGTGTGTCTGTGTGAGTATGTGTGTCTGTGTGAGTGTGTGTGTGTGTCTGTTGTAATTTAGAGTCTTTCTTTGCATTCACAGGTGATGTAGGTGCGTTACCCTCCTGCGGTCCATCTGATGTTAGTGTCCCCACAGATACTAGCAGTGATGAACATATGCATGAGGTACAGGCAGGGTTGTCAGGGGCTGAATCTGTGCCAATGGTTGCCATCCCAGCTATGTCCCCCTCTTCCCCACACACAGTTCTGCTGCCAACACATTCCGCATCACCAGTGGCCATAGAGGAAGGACAGTCAGCATCTGTTAGCATGGAACAGGAACGTGTGGTGGCTACAGAAGGTGTGTCTCCACAGCATGGTGTCAGTGTAATGACTGCAGATGTCCCACACAGGCATGCGGCCGGTGCTGCTCGTAGGAGGACCACTGGCAGACATGCACCTGCAGGACAGAGTGCAGCAGCTGGTGTCACCAGACGCATGTTCCAGATTGTAATGGTGGCACAGGCATGTGCTGAATGGCAGAACAGAGAAGGGCAGAGGCTGCAGAGGGCTGCTATCCGTACCCTAAATGACAACATCCAGGCATTGGCAAATGCTCAACAGCAGATTGCTGATGTTCTGGACAGGTGATTGGGTGACATGGTCGGAATCCTTGACCATGGCATGGCAATCCACGAGAGTGAGCTGTCTGTGCTGGAACATCTGGTAGGAGTGAGGCGTAGGCCACGTGGACATAGGCCAGCTACACCACCTAGTGCAGGTCAACATGAGCGTGCCACCTCACATGCCCACTCCCATAGTGCCGGTAGCAGTAGCAGTGCAGCTGGTGCTGTGCTGTCCACACCAGGACACAGCAGGCCACATGGACGTGGCCCTGGACATTCCCAGCAGGGACACGGTTCCAGTGGACGTATCGTCGGACAGTAGCCAATCTGTACCTCTGCCTCTTAGTGCCCATGGAACCCCTGGCAGGCACAGGTCACGTGGCCGTGGCCGGACACAGTGAGCTGTACAACTTGGTCTGTACAATCTGGAGCTGTCAATAATACCCCTGTGTAGGCCTCACAAAAGGCAGAACTGTGTGCACACATACACGCACACAGCAAACACATCTGTAGGGCACCACAACACCCACATGCATACTGAACAGACATGTCCAATCATATCACCGGCCCTTACCCACACACAAGATGTAATCCATTGGTGCAGCCTATGCCCCTGGCAAACATTATCACCCTGTGCATATGATGAAGCCTGTGCTACATCCCTGTCATCCACACCATCGGTGCAGGGACATACTCAAATGATCTGATGCACAGGGTGAACAGAATAGTGAGAGAAGTGTATATTACATTAGTTGTGTAAGAATAGTGAGAGAAGTGTATATTACATTACTTGTGTAAGAATAGTGAGAGAAGTGTATATTACATTAGTTGTGTACTGTTGACATGCACCAAACATACCATGTAGTACAGGTTTAGCATGCATTGTTATATGTTCACAGTATGTGTCTCGGTAACAACAGTAACAGCATGTTGGTAATGATGCCCTGGTTCCCTCCTTATGGTCTACTTGCATGTGCCTACAGGTAGCAGTGTTTGCAGTCTCCCATGTGTAACTGTGGAGTACTCACAGGCACATATGGCAATATCAGCATAATATACGTAGCCTCAACCTGACTGTTGGAAAGGCTAACATACCACAGATGTCCACACATATACTGATCCAGAAGCATGTGGGCAGTTTAATGGGCTACAGTGGCTAGAGATGTGACATCCATACCAGGTCACATCACAGGTATGTTGACATGGTGCAGGGAATGTACACAGCGGTCCGGCCGATGATAACGTTAGAGGCCACTTGATAGCATGAGGCCTCACTGTGTAGCAGTAATACCCTGTCACATTACAGGAACATGTCCAGACTCATGGGGTCAACAACACTATAATGCATGCGGTGAGGACCCCTGCCTATGTGGTCATCACCCTCACAGTACTGGGCACCCACACGACGCGACACAGAGAAAGAACATATACAGGTAGCCAGTACAGCTGAGACCGATGGCATCAACAGGATAGTAGACTGCATCACCATGAGGGGTTAGGGATCCTGTGTGTTCTGTATGGTAGCATACACCCTCACTCCATGCACCAGACAGCCATACATACATACACACACACACACACACACACACACACACACACACACACACACACACACACACACACACACACACTGTGGAGAACACAAATGTTATTCACATACGGATAGCTGATATGTGAGTGATACACACACCACCCCTGACTACATCATGCTTTCCACACTGCAGTATGTACAGATCTCTACAACAGTGTACAGTGGTGTGTAACAATTGGGTTGTATTCCCCACCATATGTGGCATATATGGTCACACAAGCAAACACCCATGGCAGTACTGTGAATCATACACCTGCTAAATGATGATATGTCTGACAGACATGCAGCAGTATTGGCTGCATTATGTGTACCAATGCTACGTCCGGCAATTGTACTGCTATATGCACACGGGAGGATGTAAGTGTTACAGGTATCAAGTGACTTACAGTCAGTAACACCTGGCCACTGTGTAGGTTTTATGTCTTCACCGTCAAGTAACAGTAACATAGCGTACTGTTTGCACATGTAATGGTCGGATGGTGTGTGACACACCTGTGAGCCATCCCCGGCAAACATCCATCTGCACAGGTGGATCACCACTTTATGTACACACATCCATCCATACCTGATGTACATCCTACTGTACTGTCAGTATGTCACCATATACAGGTGTCAATGATGGGGCTGCATTGCAACTGCATGTTGTAGTTGGGCACAGATGAGTTACATACATCAGCTACTGCGCATGCATGGTAGCTGCATGCACACTACAAATTGTACATGTGTGTTGGTCCTACATGCCTGTCATGTAGCCATGTTTGTATGCATTGCAATTGGTGGACATGTGTGATGACATACATAACACATGGACTGTTGTATGATATGATGGGTGTCATGGGTAACTAGTAGAGAGGGAATGTGTCCTCAGTCAACATTGCTACCTCATGTACTGTTAGCATTCAACAGCCATGGACCCACCTTCCATTTGCATGTGTGTGATTGCTGTAGACACTTGTCTGCACAGAGGACAGCAAAAACTATGCTATGTACATATGTGTTGTGTGTGTGGTCCATGCACATATCCACTGCAATTACATGTATGTCATATCCAAACATGTGTGTTCTTTGGTGTACAGTGACAGCCATTTGTCACAGCTGTGTAAAACACAGGGCCCCTGGTATGTGTAGAGCCAAACTGGTTATGTACAGTGGTATCATTGCAATGCATAACACATGATGGAACCATGTCGGTACATGTGTATTCTGCACAGTTGCTGTAGACCTATGTACAGTCCACTGGTCATGAGTCACACAGTGTTGTGGTAATGTACGGCTGTCTATTGCTGGTCCAATGACATGGTGATGTCTGAGGGCTACATTGTAGACTGCGGTGTGTACCTCTGTGATCTGCACCTGAGGCATCTGTGATGGCTCCTGAGTGTGTACTGGTCAGTACATGTGAGTGGCCTTCATGTACATGGGGACAGTAAAACCATACTGTGCCCTTCTGTGTTTAGAATCCATGTGCATGCAAGATGGCCCTTTGCAGCTGCTAAGTGTGTGAGCATGCCCAGTACACCGTGCTGTAGATGGACACACAGTACATTCCAAACTGCGCCCTTCCGTGTTTAGAATCCGTGTGCATGCAAGAAGGCCCTTTGCAACTGCTGTGTGTGTGAGCATGCCCAGTACGCCGTTGTGTAGATGGACACACAGTACATTCCAAACTGTGCTCTTCCATGTTTAGAATCCGTGTGCATGCAAGACGGCCCTTTGCAACTGCTAAGTGTGTGAGCATGCCCAGTATGCCGTTATGTAGATGGACACACAGTACATTCCAAATGGACATGTGATACTAAGCGTGTGGGCATGCCCAGTGACACCTTGTGTCAGTGATGTGCCTCTGTGTATGGGCATGGCCATTGACATCCTGTATAGCGATGGTGGTCATCCAGGCAACAGATGTCCATTTTCAACGTCACAATGGATGCCTACATTGAACACACTGGTTGACTGTCTTGAAGGGTGTACTGTCTGTGGCGCATCCCATATCTATGTAGTGTTGTTGTAGTGCTCCATAGATATTTAGTTGCCCCGATCACACCACTGCCGTGTGTTTGTCTATGTCTACCTTGGGACAGTAATATGCTTTCAGACTGCTCACTCTCTATACAGTCCCTATCAGCGTCCTTGCCTTTGCGGATGATGTCATCCACCTAGAAGTATGCCTCTGGGAGTGCTGTGTTCAGTAATCTCGGTAGCGCGTTCTGTAACTGTGTGATGCTGTAGTGTGATAAGGTACTTAGGTGTATGTTTGACTCCCAACCCTGCCAAGTGTGTGTGTGTGTGTGTGTGTGTGTGTGTGTGTGTGTGTGTGTGTGTGTGTGTGTGTGTGTGTGTGTGTGTGTGTGTGTGTGTGTTTCCAGCTGCCTAGGGACACAGTAATGCTTTTAGATGGCTCACACCACATACATTCCCTATCGGCGACTTTGCCTTTGCGGATGATATCACCCACCTAGAAGTATGCCTCTGGGAGTGCTGTGTTCAGTAATTTCGGTAGCGCATTCTGTAACTGCGTAATGCTGTAGTGTGATAAGGTAGTTAGGTGTATGTTCAACTCCCAGCCCTGCCAAGTGTCTGCCTCTGTGTGTGTGTGTGTGTGTGTGTGTGTGTGTGTGTGTGTGTTTCCAGCTGCCTGGGGACAGAGTAATGCTTTTAGATGGCTCACACCACATACATTCCCTATCGGCGTCTTTGCCTTTGTGGATGATGTCATCTGCCTAGAAGTATGCCTGTGGGAGTGCAGTGATGCCGGAACTTGGTAGCGCATTCTGTTACTGCATAATGCTGTAGTGTGGTAGACTAGACAGGTAGATGCTCGATTTCAGGGCATGGCAGGTGTGTGTTTGGCAGTTATAGTGTATGTGTTGGTATCTGTGGTGGCTAGCTGCAGGATGTGTCCAGTTTGTTTTGTTGCTGACCTACTTAGTGTCCACAGCCCGCATATTCTGCCAAGACAATGGGTTGTCAACACATACAGTCGCCAATAGGTCTGGTGAGTAACTGTCAGCAGCCCTACTCTTACCCTTGCTACGGTCTGACCCGTGTGATGCAACATAACACACGTGCCTTGATATTAACAACACTACATGATGCAGGTGGCACATGTAGTTTCCTTTCCATTCCTGTCTAATGCATTGCTGTCATGTGGTTCGCTGTTGTGATATAAATGCCATATCTACATATGTGTGTACATGTATATGTGTGTATGTATATATACATATATATATATATATATATATATATATATATATATATATATATATATATATATATATATATATATATATATGTCCATGTATATATGTCTACAAATAATATATGTGATATATGTAGATGTAGAGGTGGACATAGATGTGAACATATGTCTGGGGTCATCAGCACTATTGGCTATTTGTGCCAGATGATCTGTACTTGATAACCTGGGATCTATGTATATCTGCCATGGTGGGGTGTTAATGCACATCGTCTGTGGTGTGCAGGGCCACAGGTTGTAGTCATGTAGACACCGGTTATTTTGTTGCTGGGAAGACCATGGGACATTGGATATGGTGATGGTAAGGCACCTGTTGCCAGTTGTGTGTGGATCTGAGTGACACTGAGCAGTGGTTAATATGTTGGAGGTTTGGTATGGGTCATATAGCTATTCATTAGAAGAGTATACTATGCAGATGAGGTTGACTATGGTGCATCACATTTATCACCAGGATATGCTGCTGGTCCCTGGAGTGTATGTGTGTAGTCATCCAGGTGCAGGTCTCGCATATAGTTGACAGCATGGAAGGGGGGTCAGGCATACTGTACGTACATTGCAGATCTGTGCCTCGGGACTGCTCCTGCCTTAGCAAACCTAAGCTAGGGGTGTGTCTATACCTGCCTGGTGACATTGGGAGGGATGACAGCAGTGGTGGGGTAGTCAGGGTGTACAGGCTGCACAAACAGGTGTTGATCAACACAATCAGCTGATGACATGGCCAGCCCACCCATGAACAGTACATTAATGCGAGCAAGCAGCATACACACATGTTTCATCCATACTCTACACCACCAGTGTATACCTGCAGGGACATTTCACGACATAGTCCAACCAAATGACACGGGCTGCAGCAGGCAACATATACTGACATGTGCAGGAGGCTGGGGCAGTGCAGATGTGTATGCTGCTGAACAACCCTTACTGGGGTGACATAAGACTTTATAGACCGGGGATGACTTACCAGGGTCTACATGGGCTGGGGATGTTGGAGCACTATGGGGTGGACAGAGACCTGTGGGGTGGCAGCTTGTTGACCTGTGCCTAACACATCAAACAGGCTGAGGGGAATGCATCACAGTGGATACCATGGGATGTGTTGGCCTAGGTGTACTAGCCACAGGTACCTCACACAGCACAACTGGGGATATCATAGGTATATCACAGGCATCTGCATCCAGAATATTGCACCAGTTCACAGATGCCATGTCAACACATGCTAGTGAGCACGTACAGGTCCTCCACACACGTGATTAGTGGACCAGCAATATGAATCTGTTCAACCACATGGATGAGTACCCTGGGGTACTGGGTGCTATAGCCTGCACATGTAGCACCACCTGAGGAGCAGGGTAGGGCCTACAGTCAGTGCAGGGGCATACCCTCCAACAGCTAGGCCCTATGCAATGGCCAGGACATGAGATTGAATGTGTGTGCTGTCTGCCCTGGAAGCTGTGATGTGTCCGATATATGGCATCTGACATAGCTGTAGCACACCAGTGCCTATGTGGACATTCCCTACAGTCTCCTAGTGGGGGACGCTAGGTAAACACTGGTATAGTGGCTTATAACACGCATCCGCAATGCACACACACCTGAACAGTCACACCATACTGAGGCGGATGCACAGGCAAGAATATACATGTGCATGTGTTTGGGATGCTCGGTTCCCAGTTCTGGTATCCGGACACATCTGTTGGGGCTCTGCAGTATTCACAAGCTACATGCATACATGTTGTTATGTTATTTGCTATGCTATACAATGTTATCCTGCAGTAACAGTTGCAGCAGGAACAGCATGGGGCAGGGCCACACAGCCCAACACCACTGCCAAGGCCTGAACAGGCACACTGTGACTTGGTGAAGGAATTACCTGAGTAGGGCAAAGTCGGCGACAGCCCATGCACAGTATGACCTGCCCTTGGCAAAGAGGCAACACAAGGCATATGCACTGAGACAGTAGGTACCCACAGATTTCCCCTCTCTGACCAGCACACAGTACAATGGATGCCAAACATGACAGTACCTGTGCTCGGCCATGTATGGGAGGTGCACTGTGTGCATCTGACATAGGCAGCACTCCAGCACCATCTTCCAGTCAGTAACACAACCAGGGTATGTCTATTGACCTAACAAGTGGCAGTTGTATTAGAATGTGTACTTACCCATTGCTCTGGTATGTATGTGAGCATACAAGTGACTGTGGTGGCCAAATGTTAGGGCAGCAGACAGTACACATCCATAGTGGCACCATGACCTCTGTAGCACATACAGGGGTCACACTGGTAGGCTGTAGTACACAAGGTGTCCTAACACACTGCAGATTATGGGCTGACCATCATG
This sequence comes from Protopterus annectens, assembly GCF_019279795.1. Classification (NCBI taxonomy): domain Eukaryota; kingdom Metazoa; phylum Chordata; order Ceratodontiformes; family Protopteridae; genus Protopterus; species Protopterus annectens. The sequence goes on along the minus strand of NC_056739.1, from coordinate 869,487,887 downwards.
TGTGTCTGTACAGCCCACACACGTTCCATGCAGCTGGACAGATGTGGACCAATACAGACAGATGATATATGATGGCCTATGGATATGCCCAATGACTGACCCCAACCCCCTATGACACACACAGATGACAGCAGGCCAGGCTGTTTGATTTAGGATGTGTAATAGGATGTCCAACACCACTGTGCTGGTAATTAATGCTGGGAACTGACATACCCTGGTATCCCTCCAAGCAGCAATTTAGGTAGGTCCACACACTGACATGGAGTACCCGACAGACCAGTACAGTAGCGGCAGATGTGTACAACTGTTGGCTGTGCCCCCGTCACACCTACACATGTGAGAGTCATGTGCACCACCCATGGTGCTGTGTAGGACTATGGTTGTGGTTGCATGTCCCCCCACGCTATACAGACATGTAGCAACTGTCAATATCACATGACCATTAGCTACCCTGCAGACACAGCATGTCACCTGTCTGTGTAGAACAGAGGGGTCAGCAACACAGTACTAACTATCTGGACATGTGACACATGCAATACAGTTGACCATACTTTGCATGCTCACACACATGACGGTATTGTCAGTCTACAACATGCGTAACAGTCATACTGAGCATGCTCACACACTGAAACACAGGACGGCCAGGCATGCACACACCAGTGGTCCGGACATATCTGCCAGTACATTGCTATACTGTTGGATGTCTGCGCTGTATGGTGTTTGCGGTCTATTGTCTGTACATATGCCATGGTCTATTGGTAATTCACATGAGCTATGTGCACAGGGTACTTCTACCATCACATGCATAGGGCGGTTCTTTGTTTGCAGACAGGCCAATGCCTTTGGATACAAACCGGTTAAGGCACAGTCCAGCAGGTGGGAGCTGTTGTGCATGGGTTTGCACAATGATAAGCACTGTTGACCTCTGGTCACAGCACCTTATACACGTTTACACTCCACATTTCTTTGACAGGGCACTACTGGCATACTGGTAGACAAACACGCTTATAGCTGCTCGCTCTCCGACATTTCCTCTTACATTTGTCACTCACACTGGGTGTGTGCGATCCCTTGTGATGCGTATTACATCGGACTACATTACTACAGTATCGGGTATGTGTAACTATTTTGCGACAGCAGCCGTTCGACTGTACGGACTCAGTGGCCTGTCCAGTGACGCACTCATATTATATGCGTGTTCCTCATACGATCTGCTCCCATCTGCCTGATACATGGGAACCGATACTCTGCAATGCTGACATGTGACTTGAGTTTGTTAACGCAGCTGCCTGCTGAGTCATGCTACAGCATACCAACTGCACGTTGACCACCTTTCAGATTGCATGACGGGAGACTGTAGGAGTGACACCTTTCCCACTTTGCATGGGACAGTCCCTCATCACACATCACATGTGACAATACCAGAACTCTCCACCAATCAGGGACACATTTCTGCAGACTCAGGGACAGGTCATGAAAAACAGGGACACTTTTACAAAAGTAGTGCTATTAACTTGACACATTGATAGAATCAGAGCATATGACATAATACACATATTCTGAGGTAAAAGTTGTTTATAACTCTTACTTATTGTCATTAGTCAGTAAGTGTAATTCACCACCTTTCCTTCAACAGCCACTACATTTAGGAGGGAATAAGAAGGACACAGTTAGACTTTCAGTCAAACTCAGGGACGTACCTGACATTCAGGGACAGTTGAGTGGTATGGACAATACTCTAGCCATTGCAACTGTCCTGATTAGGGGACCTACTCATGTTGTAGATGTCTGTACTGGTTGCTTGTTACAGGTCTTGTATGCCTGACACATCAGTATGTCATATGTAGAAGCATAAGCAACTATACTGCTGCTAGACTGCGCTTTGATTTGCTCCAATATGTATATTTCTGTACTATGCATGGCTGTAAGTATGTTCTGCCCTGGTACATTTGACAGTTCTACAGAGCAGGTTCCACTTTGGCCGTTCAGACTGGTGGCGGCCCTATAGACCCTATATGTAGAACTATCACATGTGTCGAGGCAACACATACCCACAGCATACCTCTCAACTGCCCCTGATTTTCAGGGCCATCCCTGATTTTGACTCAAATTTTAACTCTGTCCCTCTTAATTCCTCCTAAAACTAGTGACATTTGAAGGAAAGGTGGTGAATTACACTTCATGAATAATGACAATAATTAAGAGTTACACACTTCTTTTACTTCAGAAAATGTGTATCAATTCATATGCTCCCTGTTTCCTACTGCTCTGGACCTGTGCTGCAAGTCTACTCACTCCAAGGATATTCATAACTCCTACACTTATAGTTCTCGCACATACGTGTGTTTGATTGTCAGGGTGTTCAAGTGCTGGTCTGGGTTTAGGCTTGGCCGACTGGTGACTAGCACTGCCCTGTCGCTGTTCAAAGATCAGACGTAGCACATGGACAGAGTTAGTCCAGAGTTTAACATTCTACCTGTATTTACAGATGCAGGTGTTTGGGCACCTCTGACCACATTATTGGGTCAGCGCTACATAATTTAGGGCGGGGAGTGGTTCCACTACATAATGCAGGTTGGGGGGTGGTTTCCCTTCCCATTTTACTATTTCATTCATTTATACATACGATGAATATTATTCTGGACATCTGTTATGAATTCACTACAGGTATGCAATAGTCCTGTCAACAGATGGGACAGTTGGTTGGTGTACTTCTGTGTATGGACCTCTCTGATACTCGGGGACTTGTGTCTACAGTGACAGGGACAAGGCTATGACAACTAAGGGACAATCATGGACACTTCTACCATATTAGTACTATTAACTTGGAACGTGTTGACAGATTCGTAATACTACTAATTTTCTGCAGTTAAATGCATCTATTACTCTTCATTGTTTCCCCCAAAGGTCACTGGCTTTGTGAGTTTTTAAGGGTCTGGCCAGTTATTGTGCGAATGCTCTGACCATTGGTATCATTGACATTGTCATATGTACAGGTTGTGCTGTATTCTGGTGACTAGGGTTGGCACCGTTTCAAATGGCCAAGATGGGACATTTTTGGAACACACATCACATTTTACAAGCCAACACATACCCATGGTCAGTAAAACAGATAGAACTTATTTGTCTACATAAAAGCCTATTGTTGTAGTGGTTTGGTTGCTTATTCTGTTTCTTGTAACATTTAGGTATTGTAGATACGGCAATAATTATTTTCTGCTACTATTACATAACATATGGGACATAATTATGTCCTACAATCCCAGGACATTTGCCATTTGAAATGTCTTTTGTCAGGACACAACTGTCCAATGATGGACAGTCCCTCGCAAAGCGGGACAGATGATAACCCTACTGTGGACACCAGATTGTTTGGGATAACACATAGCCACGGTCAGTGCAGGTTTAGAACATTCATTTGTTTCCTAGCTGTGAGCCTTATACCTTTGGCACTTTTGTTGTTTGCCTGTTTCTTGTATGAATTACGTTTATTCTATCCTGATGTGACCGCTTTAGGCAACTATTACATGCAGTATGGTGCATAGTTATTTCCTACGGTCACAAGACATTTAGCATTGTACCATTGTTGGTCAGGTCACACCTACACACACATTAATTGTCCCTCACACAGTGGATCAGGGGTATCCTGTTTACGTCAGTGCCTTCATCACCCTTATACCATGTGCCACTATGCGAATGTGTGCAATATATTCTCTCGCTTATTTATGTCGGGACACGTGCGTCACGGGCAGGTGTTTGATCCTGGGTAGTAGGTTATGCATGACCATTTAGGGCTGGACAGTGTCGTGCATGACTAATGCACATTCCAACTTGTGTTGAGATATCTACAGGACTGGACTTCGTGTCTTCCATTCTAATGTTTACACAGGTTACTTATCCCATGAGGCATATCCCAAAAATTGAACAAGACCAAAACAAGACAAATACCGAACATTCTTCTGGTGTTATGAAAATGTGCTGGGGGTTTTATATGCAAAGGATACATTGTGTGCAATCCTGCAACTGCCTAGGGTGACACTACCTACTACATATGCGTAGTGGTCACTATGTGTAGATGTGGCTGCACCAAACCAGTAGGCCAAGTATGGCTGGATTTGGTGGACGTTCAGGTAAGGGAGTGGGTTGTGTGATGTGGAGGGGATGCTGGGTAGTCCATTATGCATCCAGGTGTGTTGCATTTGTTATGGCCAGTTCCATCAGGACCAATCTGTGGGTATGTGCCAGTGACATGTCTATACATTTGTATCGCACATTTCAATATTCATATGTTTGTGGGATTGTGTTCTACAGTATGGCCCATCTGGTTGTATTGCAGCTGTTTATACATGTTTTTGTGTTTCTTTCAGCTTCACCCAATATTCCCTCATACACCTCCGGTTCACCTATTCTGCATACGACACAGTATCGCCTTGGAGGATTATACCATTACCCATCCCCCCACACACACATATTCCTCACACCCCATACATCACTGCTTTGGTTGTTGGCCCATGACACAGCCAGAGTAACACATTGAATACCCTACATATGTCAGGTACCTGTATGGTTGTATGGACTACCCTGCCATGTTTGCTTTTCACATGTTATACCTCACGCACATAGGTACACGCCCATACTTAACTTTCATTACATGGTTGGTATACCCGGGTACTACCCGTTCAACTGTGACACATCCTGACAAGTTCGGCTTGTACCGCTGATTTGCAGATTTTGGCTGACTGTTCTAATCATTGGTAGGATGCCACCTTTTCCTATGTCCAGGATGGGATATATTCTATACACATATCCGACTGTACTGGACAGCACGTCCCCACAGTCGACAGTACAGATAATACTGTTCCTTTCAGCCTACATGTTTCCTTATTGTTGTAGCTGTTTATATGCTCCTTCTGTTTCATTTACATGCTTATTCTATTTCCTGTCACATTTGGTATGTGAAATACGGACATACCTTTTGTATGTGACTATTACATGCCTTGTGGGATATGATTCGGACATACAGTCGCTAGATATGTGCATTTATCATGTATTTTGTTATGGACACATCTGCCCAGCTGTGTACCCTCCCTCACATTATGGGTCAGCTGGTGACCCTAACCATTGGGCTGGATGTACCTACTGGTGGCTCGCTAACATATGATGCATTTCACTTCCACTTGGTATAGCTATCCACACTGCGTTGGACGATGGGCACATGGTTTTCCATGTCATTTGTTCGCGGGACAGGGACCCGTTATTCCCTACCATGCATTTGTGTTTGCTTCTTCATTTTGTGTTCGCAGGAACTTTCTTGCATGCTTTGCATACGTTTCAGTATCCACGGACACTGACAGATGTGATTACTATTTTGCAACTTGTTATATGCAAGCATTTTAGTTTGCACGTCGACAGCTGGCATTTCCACGCCTCCATGCGGCACTTCGACACACCCTATGCACCCGCGCTCCTTTCCTGTGCACGTGGCTGTGGTGGCAGCGCACCTTCATTAATATACATTTGGCGCTACTGCGCCATCATCACGCCGCACTGTCGGTGCAAGCCTACTGTTGGTCTTGCGCCGAGCTTCATGAATCCCGGAGATTTACTATATGTGTTTATTCTTATACATGTTTTAATATATGTTTATTTATGAATTAGGATGAATTTGTAATATATAATTGGCAGGTATAAATTATATGCAAGTGGTGCTTTATTTAGTATTCAGTATTTATTATTGATTTTATTTCTTAGTGTTATTAAGGTACAATTTTTTACTGTATATATAAGCAAATTAAATATGTAATGTGGGAAGGAACTTGCACAATTGTTGAAAATTATTATATTTTGTGTTTGGGAAATGAACTAATTTACTAAGTGGATGGTAAGGAAAGTTTGGAATGTAAAGAACTTTCACTTCATTTCTTTTTTATTTCACTTCATTGTATTTTGTGTCATGTGTTCAAATGAAAAAGCATAAAAGGCTGTACTAATATATGCTGTGTGTAGAGGTTTATGGGTTTAGGGCTGCATATCCTTGTACATGTAAATACTTTCGAAGGATAGGAAATGCAGCATCAATATTATGACCATTTTTAAGGTTAAGCATTTTTAAAAGTTAGCATCAAGCAGCAATTAATTGAATCATTTATAGCTTGGTAATTTGGCACCAAAGGGTAGTATATAAGGGACTGATAGAATTAATGACTTATTCTGATGAAGTCCACCGTGTTGTGGATGAAAGCGCTAAATGATTTTCATTGTGTGGTCGTTCTTAATTAAAAGCGAGATTTTTTTAGTATCCACTTTGTGGCTCATTTCTCTTCACCACAAATCCATTACAGTACAGTGGCTGTGTCTATTTTGGCTGATTCTGTGTTGTGGCAATGCTGTGTTGAGCTATACTATGGGTAGTTCTAGAGAAAAAGCCTCTAATTTAACTTTTCTACTGTCTGAAAATTTTTCTTAAAGAGTTCCCGTTTTGTTAGTTTTCTTTTCCCTTTGGAGAAAACTGGGTTTAAAAATTTAAATTTTTGCTTTCTCATTTTTAATACTTACTGTTGCTTATTTTCTCTGAGGGCCTTCACTTAAGCGCCTTTTTTATTTTTGTTCTCTCTGTTTATGTCCTAGTGCTTCTTGTAAGTCTCTGTGTATTCATCTATCTCATGTTAATTTTAGCTTCAGAGATTTGTACTAGTTTACCCTCATTTCCAACCCTGACATCTGTTATAGTCTTGAGTTTCTAATACTCAGTGAAGCGTTTCAGGGATATTTTTGCCATCTAACTGCTGCCAGTTTCTAGCCCCTTTTCTGTATTTCTGTATTAACTCCCTTATTCTTGATTTGAGTATGGCCCTCTGCATGAATGCCACTATCTTGCTCTTCTCCAATTCTTCTACTAAACAGGAGTTTCAAGCTGTTGCTTCAGATCCTTTGTACTGTGTGTCAGCATGACCCACTCTGTACGTGAAAAAAGATTCTTCTAATCTTACATTTTCCATGGTGCTTAAAGTGAGAGATGTCTTTCCTAATACATTTATTTTATTTATTTA
>NC_056739.1:869463338-869475838 GCF_019279795.1 Protopterus annectens | reverse complement strand
TTTTGCGGTTTTAATATTTCGGTAATGTGGGGTTTTGGGCTTATAATCTTGGTATTTAGGTCTTCGGGATTGTGTTATTTCAAGATTCAGTAGTGAATCCATATAGATATATATATACATATATATATATATATATATATATATATATATATATATATATATATATATATGTGTGTGTGTGTGTGTGTGTGTGTGTGTGTGTATATATATATATATATATATATATATATATATATATATATATATATATATATATAAATATATATATATATATATATATATATATATATATATATATATATCTATATATAGAGAGAGAGAGAGTGTGTCTGGATGACCAGTCCTGTTATGCATCAAAAGTCAGTGCGTAACCCACTCATACAATATTACTATTAAGGTAGTTAGAACTGCAATAACAGTGTCCTTCATGCTTAATTTAGTTTACATTACATTACAGTTAAATTTTGTTTAAGATTCTATATTACAACAGGGTTATTGATAAGATTATACATATTTCTATACTTAACTTTATCTCTGCTGTAATTTATACACTTAAAAGTAACAGGGCAAGAATAGATTGGATGGTTTTGTGCATATGTACTTGTTTAAATGTTATAGTTTTCCCGCTATCTTTTATTTATTTTATATTTGCATTTGTTAATTGGAGTAGAATGCTGACTCACATAGATCCTTTCCAGACTTAGCCTTGGCCGCATTCTCTGTCTGCCTGGGATGACATGCTGGACAAGCCACGCTGCCTGCTTCTCATGCAAGCTTGCACCTGCACCTGTCACCCTGGATTTTGGCTAAGGCTCTTGCCACCCCCATGAGTGCAGCAGGGCTTTCAGCAAGGCTCTACCTCTAACCCTAGACACCACAAAGAAAAAAAAAACTAATGCTGCTCAATGCCAAAATGCCAGAAGTTCAACCAAGATGCACGCGACAAGCAGCCCTATCAGATGGAGAACATCGACACGTGCTGTCTGAGAGTCCTGGTTCATACAAGGCTTCAGCACCTCAGCATCATCAGGTTTTACCATATCATGCTGCATTGCCCAAAATCCGACAATACCAAGAGGGGGAGTAATTCATCAAGGACACCCATACCAAGACTCATAACGAGTGGCAGATTTGGTATTAACGCCGCACCATCCCATAGGTAAGAACCATCGCAATTTGTAGCATGTTAATTGCCACTCCCTCGCAAACTCAGGAACCTCACATCAAGGCTCGAAAAACACTGAGGGATACACTGGAAGGACTCACCATCTAACTAGGTGACTTCAACTTGTGACTAGGTGACTGGGAACACCCTAATATAGACTACTGTCAAGCCAAAAGTTCCTGGAATTCATAAACTCAAATGCCATGGACTCAAACATACCATCCATGGAGTCTCACGTCACAACACATTTGAAAGGATCAAATCGAACATGGGATCACATCATTCAACACCGAAGTATAATTCCAAGACAACCAGATCAGATCACAATCGGATCACAAACAGATCACAACCCGCCCCCACTGGTTGCCCCAAGACGCCCCAAAAGAGATACAAAAAGCCGACTTCAAGACTTCTAAAGACTAGGCCACTTCAAACTAAGGCCCCCCTTCTCGGAGGTAAAGACACTAAACCGCTGAATCACTCTGGAAATGCTTTCTACCAGCACCTGCAGCACCTGGCGGATCAGGCAATACTGGGCAAAACAAAAAGACAAGTGACTTGCTTAATGTCATGCAGGCAAGTGGAAGATAAGAGAATCAAACCCTGGATGATAGAAAAGAGCTCATAGTATTATTTCTCTACTTTAACTGCCAGTCAATGATGTACTTTGATGAAGACAGAGAATTTTAACATTAGAATATTTAAACCTAATGATGTATTTTACGTTACCAATATAAAATGGAGGCTTAACCATTACACAACTGCAGTTTTTTGCAGTTGTGTAAATACACCAGGCAACAGAGTCTATATTTACTGTAATCATTTGACAGAATTATGTTCAGACAGTCATGTTTATGTTTCAGCACATTTTTGTATGTTTTCCTCTTTCATAAGCAAATTTTAATGGTGCATCAATACAGCTATCTGATGAAAGCTGGCCAAGTAAACCATGCAACTTTTGGTCTCATATTTCATATTTCTTTTTTCTTTTTTTTTGTAAATGTAATACCGAAGAATGCTAAGCAACAAGTTGTAATTTTATTTTATTTGTTATTAATATTTTTATGCGTCTAAGTTCACTGTTAGCTGTTAAACTTCCAAAACAAGGAAATGTGTTACACTCAAACTCCTTTATAAGGTTCTTATTTGAAATCCTTTCACTTGAATCTTTTTCTATGAGTCTTGATTCACTGAATGTATTTTTTATTAGAAGAGCAGTTTCATCTGCCTTCAAGGCACTGGCTATTGAAAACATTATTTAAGACATGCCTTGGGTGAGAAAATCAATAATGTAATACAATATTTATGATTGTAGCCTTTCAGAAAGGTAGTTAGAAGTCATGTCATTCTCCTTCATTGTATTGCAGCTTAAGAATGTCTGAAATGAATAGGATGAATACTGAATTTTACTCTGAATTTTTACTGTGAAATAATCCAATCTGATATAAAAAATCAAATTATTTCATATCCAAGCCCTTCCAGCCATTGTACAAACCATCAGAATAATCTTTTCAAAGATTCCAAAGCTCATAAAACAAATGAAATTGTCAAAATAACAGAGATATTCTTCCCACGGTGATATGAGCATTGGTGTTTGAAAAAATAGAATGCAGGATCCTATATAGCAATGCCATTGACTTGCTGATGAATTTATATTTCAAGGAAAAATGTTCCAGTTCAGAACGGATTCAGTCATAGTAACTACACAAATGCAGGCAGTCACATAAAACTTTAAATGTTAACAGTATTTATAAATGAAACATAAGAATATTTTTGGGGAATACATTAAAAATATTTAAACTTTAATATGCAGAAATCCGATATTTACAGGCATGAAGTACATAAATAAAATGGGGTGCAGTGCAGTAGTTTTTTGGCTATTTATTTATTTATTCATTTGTTAACTAGGTAAGTTTGCTAGACCAAGGGTCCCCTTAAGATTTTATGATTTGGCCATCCTGGCACAGGTGTTAAACATTTTAAGTAAATAAACACATTGATTCAGTGTAAAAAGAGTAAAAATATGACAAACAATATTTGAATGTAGTAATTAGATGTTGTATTGAAAGTCAAGTGAAAGTTGGAAATAACATGGAGTGTAAAATATGAAACTTGCTGATTATGCTGGCTATGGAAACTAGTGCAGTAGAATTAAAGTGAAATATGGTGATGACATCTGATGTACATGAAATGTATATATTTTAATTATTTTATGAATTTATTTTATTGTTGAATGTGATGTTAATTAAACGTCACATATGATAAGGAAATATGTAATACTAGCAAGGAATTGTAGAAGAGAAGTGACTAGTGCTAATCATGGAAATTACCGTAGTATCTGCTTGTAGACACCAAAACATTAATTTTTCAGAAAAAAATGTCCTTCCACACTGTGCAATTAGGTGCTTCCCAAATGTGAGTAATAGATCTTGACAGGTCCCAAACGTGGCACCTGTGGTAGTTGCCAAGGAACACCTGAGTGTGGGGTGAGTTTGGCAAAGCCACAAATAATGACTTTTAGATTATCTCAAAAAATATTTCTGGAAAACTATCTGTCAGCATGTGGAGGAGGTGATGGGTATTGCTCAGTCTGTTCTCATCAAGTGTGAAGAAATGTGACCTCATCTGGGAGCATTGTTGGTAAGTAGAAGTAACACTCTGAATCACTTTGAAGGACTCCTGATCATAATGGACATGCAATCCTTGAAACAGACAGGATTTATTACGTTTTATGTGTTCATTTAAATTGATGCATTTTAATGAAGCCCTAAGCCTTTGCACCCTTTAGCCTTTCTAATGTACAGTTGTTTGAATAGTTATGGGAAATGGATCTTAAGTATTGTCAATCAAAAAAGGTAAAATATGTAGACAACTTCGTAAATGAATGAATGTTTAGCTTTAAAGCATAATTATAAAAGAATGGGGGTGGTACATGATCTGAAACAGATACCAAAGCACTGCATGATCCATAAATGGATGGACCTCTGTGTAAATATGTAGCCACGTACCGTACTGTATGTGCCTGGAGAAGTAAAGGTATGCAAATCAGAATCCTCAGCGTGGACCACGATTCACATATGTTTTGTGAATCAAACACCTCCCCTTCTCTCAAGCCATTACTTCCCCAATAACTCTCTCTCTGCTACTCTCATTTACCTCTCCCCCTTCTTACACTAACTTTATTTAATCCTCGTTGTTAAGATCATGTCAATCAACACAGATTATTAGACATTTAGAGCAAACATATATAAAGTACTAAAAATCAGAAATTAAATACTGTATGTAAATCTTTCTATTTTTTACACTGTCTAAGACCAACTTACCACTGTATACTGATATTACTGTATTTCAAAATGTCTTATGTAAACAAAACTGTATTAAAAGAATGTTATATACACTGTATTAGGAGCTTTTCTCCCTGGGCTTCTGCTGAAAAAGGACCTGTGTCCAGTCAGACCTTCCCGGTTAACAAATGTAAGATAAATAATAATAAATAAATAAATAATGAAGTATACACAGTGAAAATACGGATGGAACTTAGTGCTGCACACCTGTAGACTGAGACCACATAAAATAAGAATTCTGCAAGAGATCTACATGTTTTTGTAATGTTGTGCACATAACCGTAATGTTGTACACATGAGGAACTGGAGAGCCCTGTCAGCAAAGAGCAATATCTGGGATTGTTCAGAAAGGAGCTATGGAGGAACTTGGGGCAGTGTGATTGAGGAAACTATTTATTTATTTTATTTATTCCAGTTTGATGAGCGGGGAAGTCCACTGGGATCAGGGAGCCCATTTTCAGTGGATGCCCAGGGAGAAAAGCTCCGCAATGCATAGTTTAGTTACAATAATCATTACAAAGAATAATTGTTTTACAAACTTTAAAAACAGGTAGAATTCAGAAGAAGAAAACTGTTACAATTTTATTTAGGCAAGAAAGACAGGGACACAGCATCATGGCTACATATTACAGATTTGTAATTTATAATATCCACACTTGAGTGTGAGGCTAGCTTGATGTGAAAGTTAGCCAGGAGTATAAGTGGAGGAGAGCTTATGGGGTATGGGAGGAAGAGTACAGTTGCATTTCCTGTTTGAATAAAGATAGGAATGTAGTTGAGTTTTAAAGTTTTCAAAGTTGTCACAAGTCCTTAGAGAAGAAGGGAGCGAGTTCCATTTTTTAGCTAAGGAGAAGGATAGCTGAAGCTGACCAGCTGGACAATTGGGCTTGTGGACGGAGATTAGGTTTTGGTGGGTAGATCTAAGGGTTCTGTGGGGTGTATATGGTAGTAGAATATTGGTTAGTGCAGGGCACTTGGTAGGTTGGAACAATAATCTGTGGGCTGTGGTGATTTGGAGATAGTCTAGATGGTTGGGGAGTTCAAGCCAATTTAATGAATGAAGGGAAGAACAATGGTGGGAGGAGGGTTTGGCTTTGGTTGCAAATTTGGAGATTTTTATTGTAACAGACTTCCAGTTTGGAGGAGAGAGTGGCAGATAAGGTAGTAAGTAGAGGAGCACTGTACAGTAGAGAGGGTAGTAGGAAGGTAGTGGCTAGTGTTAGTCTGGTGGAAGGAGAGAGGAAGTGGCTGTTTCTGAAAAATAAACCAAGTTTTAAAAGGGGTTTCTTAATGTTTTGCTGTATGTGAGTATTGCATTTCAGATGTTTGTCAATGGTAACACCAAGAAGTTTGGCAGAGGGAACAATCTCTATGGTGGAGTTGTTTTGGCTGATAATTTGGAGTGAGTTTTTATCAATAGGGGAAGTTTTGGAGGGGGGAAATAGGATTTTGGATTTGTTGGCATTTAGTGAGAGGTGATTTTGGAGCATCCGATTTTCGGTGATTGAGAAAGCAGTTTGTTTCACTGATTGGAGCTCAGCTTTGTTAGAAGTGCAGCAAATTAAAGTAGAATCATCTGTATATTGCACAATTTTGGTGTTGGGTATGGCTTTGTTAAAGTCGTTAATAAAGATGTTGAGTAGCACTGGGCCAAGTATGGATCCTTGGGGTACCCCAGTAGGGGTTGGGAGGAAGGTGGTAGTGCCTTGTCCCCATTTTACAGCCTGACACCTGTCCGAAAGAGGTCTTGGTCAGTTCAGCAATAGAGGTAATGAAAAAGGAATTGAATAGAGAGGCAATTTCATGGTCAGATTTGCTGGTGTCAGGACAGGGGTTGATCTTAGTACCTGGGTTAAGAAGAGAATTAATTGAGTTCCAGAATTGTTTGGGTTTTTTTGGATGATTTACTTGTAGTGTGATGTAGTAAGACATTTTGTCACTAATGACTTGTTTTTTGACGAGGTTGTGCAGTTGCTTGTATTTAAGTAGGATTTCAGGTTGTTTATGTTGGAGGTATGTTTTCCAGGTTTTATCTCTTTGTAGCATAACTTTTTTGGTGTCTTTGGTTAGCCACGCGGTGGTCTTAGTTTTTACTCTTTTTGTTCTTATTGGAGCTAGGGAGTTGAGGACATTTAAGAAAGCTGAGCTGAATAATTCAACAGCTTTGTCTAATGGAAGGGTTTTTAGGGGGCTCCAGTTAGTTTGTTTAAGGGAGTCAGAAAAAGTAGTAGGATTAAAGTTTGAAAGGCTATGTGTATGAATGTACTGGTGGGAGTGTGGAGAAGTGAGGGTAGCTCGATGGGTGAAGGCTGGGAAGTGGTCTCCTAATGGGTCAGGTATAATGCTGGATTTTATAACTTTATTAGGATGGGATACTAGGATCCAATCTAGTGTGGAGCCAGGGGGCTTGTTTTATTAGGCCTGGTAATGGAATTAGTTAGTTGGGTGTAGTTAAATAGGTTGATTGATATGGTGGGATTAGGGTTGTTGATTTTGTTCCAATCAATATTTACATCTCCAGTTATGTAGGTCTCTAGCTTAATATTAGTGGAGGTCCAGGAGAGGATTTCTTGTAGAGTAGTGGTGTTTTTACCAGGAGAATATAGAGGGATATAATGCAGATGCTTTTATGGTTATTTATTTTTAGTAGGCCAATTACTAGTTCTGCATTGTTGAAAGAAGGGATGGGATTAGGATATGTAGTAATGGATAGCTGGTTGGAGTAGATTAAGGCTACACCACCACCTCTTCTATTTAAGCGGTCGAATCTAAGAGATTGAAATCCAGGGAGAAGGAATTCAGAGTCACTGATATGTGGTTTTATCCTGGTTTCTGAGATGGCTACAATGTCAGGTGAGTTGTGATTTAGCCAATAGGCAGTAGGCAGTAGTCAGTGGTTAAACAAGGGTTGAGTGTGAATGGAAGGGAGAAAAAAATGAATGAACGAAGAAAGAAAGAATGAAAGAAAGAAATAAAGAAAAAGAAAAAAAGAAAGAAAAAATAAGTAACTGTGCTTATAGGAAGACTCGGGGATAGCCATGGGATCCAGCTTTTAAGCAAATATTTTTATGCCAGTATGGGATGTTGACTTAATTTGCTCAGAAGATAATAGCTTTAGAAGTAAGTTGGTAAAATATAATCTGACTGACACATGAAAAGAACATTATTTTAAATGTCAAGCTCTGCATTAAGAAAAAAGTATGTTAACTAAAGATATAAAAAGTAAGTTGTTATAAAAAAAACAAAACTGGCAAAATTAATTAAATCATACAAACCATCTAAACTAAATATATATTAAATATACAATTTACACTACTCACTGTTTTAAAGAATTTGGCCCATTTACTTATACAATTGATAGTTATTAGTGTGTTTAATTAATAAGCACATTCTATTTGTTTCATTCTCATGCATTGTATTTGAACAGATACTTAATAAGTTTTATTCTGATTGTTTGCCTTGATAATTTATGTATTCTTCATTGAATGTGAATCATACAGTAAACTCTCAGTTAACCGGCACCCATGGAGATTGGTAGATGCTGGATAACTGCAGTTTCTGGTTGCCTGAGAGTTACTGTTAAAAATAGGCCTGACTAATACTGTACCCTATACTATTTGTTTGGTTTGACTTGTTCTCAGTTTTAGGAGAGAGGGAATTTATTCTTATCTTCCTTTTTAAAACTCTAAACCTCTAAAAACGTAAGGTATGTTAATGTTGGAGGAAAACAGAAAATGCAACACATGAAAATTGTACTGTATTTCATTGGATTTTTATTTATTTTTTGCTAGTTCTTTGAGAGTGTCGGTTGATTGAGTTCCAGTTAACTGCGAGTTTACTGCATATTGAGTTTTGATATTTTAAAAGAAAGTATATTTAACCACAAAACATTGTGTAGCAATTTTGCCAATAACTTTATGGACAAAGCTTTGCATTGAAAGTTGCTGTGGCTGTTTAATTTATTCTAATTTATTTATCCCTTGTTGACTGAGTTAGTCCCATTTGGCTAGTGGCCTCTTTTCAGAGGAGACCCAAGGTGATATTTATATCACTAAGCGAAATTTGGACAGGGCAATGATGAATTTTCCTTATACCTTATGATAGGTATCATTGTATCTTTTACGTACACTTAAGCTACCAGCAACTCAAGCTGATGGGACCTCAGTTTAAAGTCTCATCTGAAGGAAGACACAGTCAAGAGTGTAGCATCCATCTAATGTCATGTTGCAATGTCAGCAATCCAATCACCTTGAGTGAATAGAGCCCACAATCTTCTGGTCTTCCAGCACCAAAGCTGAGTGCACTACTTGTCCACTCATACTGTTTATATAGCTCTTCAGATGGTTGGTTGTTGACAGAATGAAAATTTGACAGAACATGAAGAAAAATGTCATGTCACAAAAATAGTATACCTTATATGGGGGGTGATCTTAAGAGGCACACTGTGAGAACACAGTTTTGCTTTAACTTTAATATATTTATTCTCAGTTTAAATTGCAATGCTAGCACCTTACATTAAGTACAAAAAAATAGACTCTAACTCTTTATGGATTACTACTATAATATTACTATACCTTCAGTGAAGTGTGTTGTTTAAGCAGTTTAATGTGAAGGCCTGCCTTATTCATATGTGTTTTAATTTACCTGGCATGCTTGACTCCAATTATAGCATTTAACGTATGTGATTTTTCTGGAGAGGAAAATGCCTACCATATGCAGAGAAGTATAAAAAGGATTGCTACTAAATGGGGATATGGGGACATAAATGATTACCTCTTGTCATAAGTGAATTTTCTAGATTAGGCCTAAGCTCACCTAAGACTTAACTTGACTGGAGTCCTACATATTGATAAGGTTGGTTATGTGGGACTAAGTGAGGAAAAAGGTGGATGGCATAGTTAACAGGTGAGTGATTATTTGGAGAGCTTTACTGTTTTTTATGTCTTCCTTTGGTGAATCTTGGAATATTCCACTTCAGATCACGTTCTCACATTGTCAGAGGTTCAGCAGATTGGGGATTGCATTGTTGTGGCTGGTGTTATTTACTGTGAGGTCATGTCACTTAATAGAGAAAGGTGAGCTTCCTCCTGTTTTCCTTCTCTACATGTTTGGGTGCCCTTATAGGTAGTATATACCAAGCCTGTGGGCATGGAGGCACAATTTTCACATCTGCTGGGATACATGGGATGCGGCCCTTCGACAAAGCACTGTAATATTGTATTTGTGGATATCTGAAATATGATGACCTAGGTTATAATTTACACTACTTTGCATTTCAGCTAAGGGACAGTACGTGTTTCATTACAGACATTACTGATTCCCTTGAATGGTGTTTTATAGCTGAATGCTAGTACACATTTTAACAGTTTATTCTTATGAAATATAAAAGAAGACAAAAACCATCCTTACATGCATATCGACCTTCTGTTGAAGGATACACTGAATCTGTTTTCTTACTGTCTCAAGAGAGTTACACATTTAAACAAGCTATGTTTCTTGTTTAGTTTCTAATGTAATCACTCCTGAAGTCAATGACACAGAAGGACAAAGCACTAGTTTTATATTAAGTGTGCTTCAGCTATGGATACTGAATATGTTTCCATGTATTTCTCTGATGTTCTCATTTTTCATATAATTCATGAAAAGATATAGGAATAAATAAAAAAAATTGCTAGGATGGCTGGCATATAGGTTCATAGGTTCACAGGTGTGTACTAGGCTAATGGCCCTGGAGCCTTTACAAGCCTAGCCCATAGGATTAACCTGCCATCGTGCCATATGACCTTAGTTCCCAGTGCCACTGTCAAGTAGAGCCACTGGAGTGATCCCCGGGTTAAATTTTCTATTTCCCTTCCACTCATCAAGATTTCTCTTGAAGAGGGCCAGTGAGGCGCTCTGCTTGACATGTATGGGAAGTCTATTCGGGTCTATATTATAACATCGAAATCTACAAAGATCGAATGTTATAATATCGAACCCTAAACACCAAAATCCATAAACATCGAACAGTCAGAATAGCGATTTTTTTTTTCCCAGGGAAAAAAATCGCTATTCCAAGAAACATACACACAACACGAACACACACAAAAAACAGCAATCCACTCACATATACTTAAAATCCTACACCTAAACCTAAACTAAACTTTACATAGACTACTAGCTATCCACTTACCTTAACCCAACCCTAACCCTAAGGTCCATCACTATCGCACACTCACCTCACCCGCGCCCTTACCCTAACTCACCTAACTCGCCCCCTAACCCTAACCTACACACAACCGCACACTTACCTGACCTGCGCCCTAACCCTAACTCACCTAACCCGCCCTCTAACCCTAACCTACACACAATCGCACACTTACCTGACCCACACCCTAACCCTAACATCCACACAATCGCACACTTACCTGAACCTGACCCGTAATGTTCCAACATATCGAATGCTGAAAATAGCAAAGCCACAGCAATGGCCCACCAAATTCTTTCCCTGGGAAAGAATTCGGTGTCCTTCACCTTCGCTGTTTTCAGCCTTCGACAAAACTGGTTCGATATTATAACATTCAAACTTTATAAAATTCGATGTTATAATATAGACCCGTCTATTCCATAGCATGGGCAGTCTCTGGGTTATGAACCTGTCCCTCCAGCTTGTTCTGTTGATTGTGGTAATGAGGCAGAGGTCTCTGGAGTGTGTAGTGCAGAGGGATTGAGATTTCTTTAGATGTAGCATTTCTAACAGAGCTTGGTCAGACATGGCTTTGTAAGTCAAGCAGAGATCGCCTCTAAGTAGTTGATATGAGACAGAGAATAGTTGGAGTATTTTGAGTCTGTCCATATAGAACAAGTGTTTAAGGCCTAGGATCCTCCTTGTGAGGTAATTTTGTGGCCTCTCCAGTTGTTGTAGGTATTTAGTGAGGTACATGCCAAATGGGGCATTGTACTCGATGATTGGCCTAATGAGAGAAGAGTAGAGGGAGACAATGACCACTTTCTTCCTGGATGCAAAACCCTTAGTAATGAGATGTGCCACACAGAAGGACTTTCTGACCACAGTGTCAATGTGATGGTCAAAAGAGAGGTTGCTGTCAACCTGTGTTCCCAGATCTCTTATGACACCTTCTGTGTTCAGTGGACTACCATCAATGTGGTAATTCATGGGAAATGGGTTTTTCCCAAAGGGGATGACGACACATTTTTTGGCATTGAGCTTAAGGCTATGGTTCTGACATCAGTCGTTGGTCTCAGTGAGACCTCTCTGTAGAATGTCAACATCACTTGGGGAGTAAATTATGGCTGCCAACTTGCAATTGTCTGTGAACTTTGTCAACCAGAGTCCCTTTGTGTTGGCCTGGACTTCAGAGAAGTATATACCAAACAGGAGAGGACCTAGGACCGAACCCTGTGGGACTCCACTTGTGACTGATTGACAGTCTGACTTGGAGTCAGCTACTTTCACATTGTGGGTTCTATCTGTGATCCAGTTTGCAACCCACCTAGTGATATAGGGGTTGATGCCTAGCTTAATGAGTTTTTCTATGATTCCTGAGTGGGGAATGGTATCAAAGGCCTTGGCCAGATCAAAGTAGGCTGTGTGAACCACCTTGCCTTCATCCACAGCTCTGGTGACTGACTCAAAGAAGTTGACCAGGTTGAGCAGGCATGATATACCCTTCACAAAACCAAACTGTGTGGGATCCAGAGTTTGGAGATTCCCTATATCCTTGTTTATTAGATCCATGATGATGCGTTCCATAGCTTTGCATATCAAACTTGTCAGGCTAATGGGGTGATAGTTCCCAGGGTCTGTAGTCACTCCTTTGTTGAGAGAGATGACTATAGCAGTGCACCATTTGATAGGGACAAAGCCTGAGGTGAGGCTGTGATTGAACAGGACACACAGGTAAGGTGTCAGTTCACTCTGTAGCTCATGTAGAACACAGCCAGGGATATTGTCAGGTCACATAGAAGCTGCATTCTTGGCCTTGGACAGT